>NC_089585.1:76610626-76790927 GCF_019320115.1 Miscanthus floridulus
CAACCATTATAAACCATCAATTCAACATGTATAAGGGCATAAATGTAATCACCAATGAAGGTTTAGGGGTTTAAACTAATGAATTCCATGAGCTTTGGTGATTTCATGACTGTAGGAGGATTTATCTAGAAAACGGCTCCTAGGACCACTGTCATACACTCCAAACAAGCAAACCAACTGTATGTTGACGGTCATTAATACCAATTATAAACCGTCAACATAACCTGTATTTATATTTAATTCCATCACCAAACATAGGTATAGTGGTTTTAACTAATGAATTCCATAAGCTTTGGTAAATATTTGTATGCAGGAGGATTTATCCAGAAAACGGCTCCTAGGACCACTGTCATACACTCCAAACAAGCAAACCAACGACAACTCTAGAAGGTTCTAGAAGACACCACACCGAAGCTTGGGCCAAACATCCACGAAAGTGGGCTAGCTAGCCTAGCCCATAGGCAAGCCACCCTGCCACGGAGCCCGCTCATCCTCCACCACTTCATACTGCTTGCTATGATCAACACCATTAATTCTAAGGTGGTTTTAGGTTGGTTCATCCAATGGTGGCTGAGAGAGTTGATGCAGATCGATGAGGTGGCAATTCCTTGCCCCTACTCCTCCTAGAGTCCTTACCCATTACTCCACCTTGATTCCTTGGCCGCTACTCTTGCTCTGGCCTATATATAGAAGCCCCTACCCCCCTCCCTAGAGCCATCTAGAAACCCTAATTCATATCCTCCTCATCGAGATCAGAGCCAGCTCTCAAGACGTAGAAGTAGAATACTCTAGTTGAGAGTTGGGG
The DNA here is from genome assembly GCF_019320115.1 of Miscanthus floridulus. Lineage (NCBI taxonomy): Eukaryota > Viridiplantae > Streptophyta > Magnoliopsida > Poales > Poaceae > Miscanthus > Miscanthus floridulus. The sequence goes on from NC_089585.1 coordinate 76,611,432, forward strand.
AGAGTTGAGCCATGCTTAGGTTCTGGAGAAATCTTTGGAGGTCGGGTATGTCTTTGTATCTTACTTTTGCAAGACTTATGCCTTAATATAGTTATCTTCTCTATTCACTTTTATGCCTTTCATGTGTATGGTTAGTATAGTTATCATACCTTAGCATGGGATCTCCGCTCACATCGAGTGCTCTAGTTATTATATGTGATTAGAGTAGTAATTAGTAGTGTAGACATGGTGTCTAAACTATGAGTTACCTGAGATTGCACCCAACCCCGCGGATAGTTGTGGTAGCCCCAGGTGGTGACAGCCCTGATAGCCGATGTAGTCCACCATGTTTAGGGTTGGTGTTTGTAGGACCATAGTCAGAGCTTCCTAGTCCCTTTCTCATCCTTTTCTATGGCTAGTGTTCTGATGTCCCAAAGTGCTCTTATGTGTGATCGCTATATCTACCCATGCTTTAGTTATACCATCTAGTCTAAACTAGAATAGAACTGAAGTAATAGAGAAGTATTTAGGAATCTTGAACTCAACCGTTGTCATCTCAATTTAGCTAGACTGCTCATTTATATACCATGGAATTCTCTTATGTGTGTTATTATTCATAACTCTTATCATAAACAACACTTACCCCCACTTTAGTTTAGTTAGTATACTAGTTAGTAGATACATGATAGTGAACTATCAACTTCTTTAACCATTGTTTCCCTATGGATAAATACGATACTCTAGAATACTCCTAGGTTAAAGCTACAATGGTATCCATGCGCTTGCGGATTTATTTGTGTGAGTTTAAAAATACCAACAAGCTTTCTGGCGCCGTTGCTGGGGAAACAATTGGCGTAAACATTTTGATACTAGCTTGATATCTGCTAATCTAGTTATCACTAGCTTTAGTAGGATTACCCCTATTCTGTTGAATTGTGGAAAAGATAGGACAACAGAAGTCGTTTTGACCTTTCGGTGAGTTTCCACAAGAAAAGAAGAAACATTGAAGAACCCAGGGTGCCTGAACATTCAAGATCCATCAACATTAGAACCCTGCCATCTTATAGGGTTGCATACACATATATATTATTCTAACCATGTGTAGATTGGAGAAAAAGGTCGACATCACAAGAATTCAAATCACATCTGAAGTGACTGGAAACAAATGTTGCACTACTCACAAATTCTATCTTGTGGGTCATGGTGAGTTTGATCAAGAAAGGTGAGATAGTCTTACTCATGGACTTTAAATTTGATGAGTAGTTATCCTTTAACTTATTGCATTCCATTGCATGTTTACTTTGAATAATCCATGCATCCACTCCATTTAGTTTGAATTTTCTCATATCAAATCCACAACATGTTTAGTTCCTTGCATACATCCATATTGCTTGCATCTTTATTAAAAAATAATGCATTATTCACCATGATCATGCTCTTTTTCATCTCTATTTGAATAAATCTCTATAATGCTTTCATGCTACCTTTGTCTGCTATAGTATGCTTTGGTTTGGAAGTACTCAACATACTTCCATAGGCTTTTAAATTAAGCGTGGTGCTTAGGTTGAAATGCCTTCCTTAATCAAAATTAGACATGGAGTCTAGTTTGGTTATTGAACTAACAATTGCTAGTGTAGATATTGGATATTTTGTTGGACTAACCCCTGTAGAAAACTCTCAAATTCAATCTAGGGCAAGTCAAGAGATGAATTCACATCAAAGATGAATCAAGGCATGTGATGAACTCCAATAACTTTGCGCAAACAAGACCCAGCTCATTCTTCATAGAAGGAAGAACTGTGAGTATAAAGGTTTATTCACGTATCTTTTCTTGCAAGTTACCTTTGGCCTTGAACCATGCTAGAATGCAGCAAACACATAGAAATTGCTATAAAAACATGATAAATAAAATCTATGCTAAGATAATTCTAAAAAACACATGCTTTCATTAGCATAGAGGAAAATCACAAAAATTATGGACAACAACCCGTGTTTCAAATTCGTTATATTCCCTCGGGTATGTGTCTATTAACATTTTGTAGGAAAGAATGAATATAAGCTATGCCCAGTTCATGGTTTGATATGAACCTGCAAACCCCAAACCACCACTTCCATGATGAAACAAAGGAGGTAAGTGCCATAAAAAGGATCTACAATAAAAGCACTCACTCATTAGAAGTGGACGAATGTTGATGGTAGTTAACAACCATTATAAACCATCAATTAAACATGTATAAGGGACATAAATATAATCACCAACAAAGGTCTAGGGGTCAAAACTAACAAATTCCACAAGTTTTGGTGAATCTATGTTTCCAGCAGGGTTTAATCTAAAAACCGCCAAGGAGGACCTAAACATCAAAGGAAAATATGGATTTCCACCATGGCACCTATGTGGGAAGGCTCTAGAAGGATCCTAGAAGCCACATCACCAAAGCAAAGGGCGAGACACCGCCCTATAGATCGGCCAGCCTCCCCTAGGCCCACCTATCAGCCATCTTCGAGGGTCGGTTTCCCACCACCTTTGAGGACGCATCTAGGCCATTGCTTAAGTCAGCCTTGACCAAGGGCTCATGTTGCAAGCTTAGGGCCATATAATCAGCCCCTACCCCCCCCCCCTCCCTGAAGCAGATCCTAAAACCCAAATTCATATTCTCCTCATGAGGATCAGAGCCAGCTATCAAGAGAAGATGAGTCCTCATTAGGATCTAGCCTTTAGAAATAATGAGATGGAGAGTGAGGGAACAGTTTGGAGGAGATGCCGGCCTATTGATGCTCTCTCTATGGTTTGTACCTTGGCAGAAGTTAACCTACATCTGAGATTTCCCTGGTAATCAACTTCTAATTTAAGTAAGCATCATGTTTATATTGTTCATCTGGTTAATAGCTCTTTGAGTGCTTTAATCTATAGGACCCTATAGGTTAAAGTAGTAATTGTAGGTGTAAGCAGTGGTGCTTAGACCAGGTTACTTGTGGATGTACCCTATATTTCGAATCGGTGGTAGCTCACGAGAGTAACTCTTATAGCCTCGTTGAATCCTCTATAGTCCACCTCCCGTTTGTAGGCCTAGCAGGACAGTTTTGCTATAGGAATCATACTCTGTCTATGTTTTCTATAGTAATATCCCTAGTTGAACAATAGAAGACATAGCTTATCGAGATTACAATTAGAAGACCTTAGCGATCTCCTCTACACTCCTGACTTTCTTAAGTCTTGTTGCTACTCCGGGTTAAGTTGGACCGTAGTTAACCTCACATGTTTCCCTAGTGGATACGATACTTGGTATACCTCTAGGTGAAAGCTACAGCAGTATCCATGTGCTTGTGGATTTATCTATGTGTGTTAAATATAACAACAAACTTTTTGGCGCCATTGCCTGGGGAAACAATTGCTAAATTAACTATGAACCTAGCCTAACCTTGTATCATATTCTTTTATCTTTTTATTCTTTCATTCTTTTCTTTTTCTTTTTTCATTATGAATTCCACTCCTATCTATCAATACACTAAACCCACGAGCACGAGCTTTGGGTCCACCTAAATCTAACGAGCCTGTCCTAACACCTAGGTTATGAGCTGCGCCTGTGTTTAATAAAATTGATTTAGGATCAATCCTTCTCTAGAGAAGGCGATGAAAACCCATATTCTCACCTACGAGAGTTTGAGTAGACCTGTGCATGCTTGTGTATCATTGGCATGTCTGACAAGACCTTAAGATGGAAGTTATTTCGTTCTTTTGACGGGAAGAGCTAAACATTGGTATAGTCAAACCATAGGAAGTATGCAAGGAGATTGGGAAATGTTATGCTTTAAATTTTGTTTATGTTTCTTTCCCATCTCTAAATTGATTAGCCTTCGGAAAAAGGTTCTAAATTTTAGACAACTAGAAGATGAATCTCTTGGTACATCATGGGATCATTTTAATGAACTCATCATCACTAGCCTAGACCTTGCCATTCAAGACCCTATACTTCTTCAACATGTTTACATGGGTCTTAGCAAGGATTCCACGAAATCCCTTGATGCAGCCTCTAGAGAAGCTTTCCTTCATTTGTCTACTAGTGAAGCAAGGGCTATGTTTAATAGAATTAGTGGAATTACTCCCTACACTAGTATTCATAATGAACTCCTCAAGGAAGAGAAGGAATCACCTCCCGAATAAGAAGAGGAAGTTTTGATAGCCAAATCACAACCACTCCAATCACAAGATTTAGCTGTCAATCCTGAACCATCAATACCCCAAAATCCCCTAAGAGAAGAAGGAATTCCACCTTTAGAAATCCCTATTGAAATTAAGGATGACTTTTTTGGTGCTGATTTTGGGAGAACATTAAATTCTCATCTTCATAAGAGACCTTCGAGCGAATATAATTCAAATCCTCTCAAGAAGGGATCTCTTAGGAAGCGTCCTTATTCCCATATAGGACATCGGGAAGAATTCAAGGATGGCATGTCTAGTGATGCCACAAAAGGAGAGCCAAGCTATTCAGAAGCCAAACTAATCTTCTCCCCTTCTATGCCCACATTAGATGTCTCATCTGAACCCATCTTTCAACCCATCCTTGACCCCGATGATCCCTCTTATGCTCTTTCTCCTCAATCTCATGATGATCCTAGAAATTCACTAAGATAACCAAAGCATAGGAATCATGAAGGCCACAAGGAAGACTTAGAAGAGCAACAACAATGGCTGGAGGATATTAAGAACTTATGTGTCGTTGCCATTGAATGGATGGATGAGGTTTTAGACAAGATCAACCTGAGAGTTACCTTGGACAATAAAACGTCCAATGACTGCCATAGGCATGGAATGATGGAGACGATGTTTTCGCCTATTGACATTCATGAAGAAACACCCTTGGAGATTGAAAAGGAAGATGACATCAGCGAACATGGAAGTTATTTCATGAGCACCTCATCAAATCCATGTTCACATGAGAGATCTCCTAAATCAATAGGTCTCTCCAACATGGCCACACATGAGATCTTCAACCCCCTTATACTTTCTGCTCATAAAGACTTTGAAGGGGTGGTTGTAGATGCATATGTTTATCATAAATATTACAAATCTTGTAGGCATGAATCTTGAGATAGGTACCCAAAGGTTGGTGTTGGAGGGGAAACCACTTCACCAACTTGAGTGCAATTAGAAGGTTTCCCAAGGACAAGCTTCTATCCTAAAACGAACACTTTTGGTAGATAACATGAGCTTTTACCCTTTTTGCTGTGATGCCCTTGTGAAATTAGCATAGAAACATAATTGTGAAAATGTTCCTTCAGGTATTATTATCACTAACCATTTTAGGGCTTAAAGCAAAAAGGATGAAGGATGATGACTCAAGGTATGTCCAACCAATCACCATGCAACATTGAATCACATCCATCCAAACTTGATGTTGCCTTGCAAAATTCAAGCATGGGGGGATGGACTTCTCTAAAAAAATCTTATGCCATGTTGATAATCCATCTTGGTTGTCTCTACCTTTAAATTGTACTCAATTTGCTAAGTAACAATCATGCTCTTTCATCTCCATTTGAGTAAATCTCTATAATGCTTTCATACTACCTTTGTTTACTATAGTATGCGTAGGTCTTGAAGTATTTTCATACACCTTTTAAATTACACATGGTGCTTAGTTTAAATTGTTTTCTTGAATTAAAGTAGCCAAGGTGTCTAGTTTGATTCTTGAACCAAGAGGTGTGTTGATCTTACTTCCAAAAGCTTTTTAAATTAAGCGTGGTACTTAGGTTAAAATGCCTTCCTAAATCAAATTAGACATGGTGTCTAGGTTGATTTTTGAGCTGATAGTATACTTTAGTAGACACTAGATATTTTGTTGGACTAACCTCTGTAGGAAATTCCTAACTCAATTTGGGTAAGTCACGAGATGAATTCAAATTGAAGATGAAGCAAGGCTCATGATGAACTCCAATAACTTTGCACAAAGAAGACACAGCTCATTCATCATGGATGAAAGGACTATAAGTATCAAAGGTCATTCACTCTGTGTTCTGCTGCAAGTTACCTTTGCCTTGAGCCATGTCTGTATAGAACATGATAAACAAAAGCTATGCTAAATTAATTCTAACGCTATCTTTTCATTAGCATAGAGGGAAATTACAAAATTATGGACAAACAACCCATATTTCAAAATTCTATATTCCTTCAAGTATGTGTTGTCCACTAATCCTTTGCAGGCATAAAACAATGAGATCTAACAAGGTATAAAAAGATCAAAGAGCAAAAAGATGGCATAACAAAAGGATGAGAAAGAAAAGGTGTGATCTAGGAAACAAGAAGTTTATGGACAACTCAAGCTGCAAGGCTAGCCAAACAAGGAAAACTTCGAGAAAAAGGGAAAGACCATCACGAGTCATCTACCCTTCGTCATATGGTGTCATTATGCTCCAATGACAAAGGTAACATCCTAAGGTAAATGGTCATTATTCAAAGAGCTTTTCCACTACAAGGATTTGACCCTTATAGCACCACTTGTTTTTGCAACACCACACATTTGGTTGCAATATTTGGATCTATGGCAACAAACGTCATAATTGGTAGCAATATATGGGTCTTATGGCCACCAAAATTGTGTGTTGTGTTAGTCATAAACTCTGTTGCAAGAGGTAGGCGCTAATGCCATGGTGGAAAAGGTGGTTGCGTGTATGGGTGCCTAATACCACAGGTAGTGTTGAGTTGTGATAACATTGATGTTGAGTTGAGATAGCTAGGTGTTGTTGCCACCACTGTAAAGTTGGTTGCAAGTAGTTGCACATATGGCAATAAAGTAATTATGTTGTCTTAATTTTGACCTGCATTGCGATAGATTAGATCTATATTGCATCCAAAAAATGATTAGTTGCAAGTAGTTGCGAATATAGCCACGATGGAACTTTGTTGCCTTGGTCTTGCCCTACGTTGCAAAGATGTTATTATATTGCAATAAAAAAGGCATTCGTTGCATCTGTTGAGGTTCTATTGCCACCAACTTTATATGTGGCTATATTGAGTATATGTCGCTGCAAGAAGAGTGATATTGCCATTAAAATTTGTCCATAGGCATTACTTATCATGCATCTGAGCCAAAAACAAAGGGGTCAGACCAGCCTACCATCCAAAAGTTAAAAGCTAGTAAATAAAAAAAACAAGAAAAAAATCATAAATAAAAAAACAAGAAAAAAATCACAGCACACGTAGAAGGTGGCGGCCTGGCCAACCCAGCGTAACACCTGGTGGCACCAGGCTTTAACAGCATTGGGACTTAACCAGCTCTTGGCCCATACAACAATATCTTGGTTCTTGAGCTGCGCAATATTGTTATGGACAGAGCAATGTCTCATCCATTGGCACCGTTTTGCATTCATAGTACTTGCCCACATCCAGTCTTCACATGTTGCATTTACCTTATAAATTCTAATTTAAAACTAGAGAAATGCTACTCTATTTGTGTCGATCTCATCTTGCTGATCAGTGTGACACAGGTTTAATAGAAGATTAGCTTTGTTGTGTTTATGCCATAGATGTGCTTAACAATTAACAAACAGTAACAAGATATTTACAATTTTCCACATTTTTTTCTGGTACTATTTTTAATCGTTCACAATAAGAATAACAAGTTCTTATATAATGTCATCAGTATATCTTGATCCAGTAAGAATCAGGCCATATAGCTGGTAACACGAACTTGAATATACAGATAGATGTAAGTACCAGCTAGGTCCTCATAGATAGATATAAATGTACATAATAGATAGATACATGTACTGCATTTACAATATAGATGTCCATACTTAGATGTTGCCAAAGTGCCTACATGATAACCTGCATAAGAACCAGCTAGGACCTGGTTAACCTACTAGGAATTTAGTTATTCTGGGGCTTGATCATTTCTCCATGTCCTCAAACCTATCAGCAATGGCCACCATGAACTCTTTCATAGTCATGTCTATGTCCGCCCCCCATGTCTTCAAGCTTTAGGTCTAATTCTCAATCTCCTCTCGCAGATCATCCATGTGCCATCCAAGTTGTTCAACCCTTTTGCGTAGGGGCTTGGTGACTTTCTACACCCGCCAACAAAATTTCAGTTAGTAACGTTAAATGCCTCAGAGCGGAACTAGCCAAGGCAGCCAAACAACCGCAGGTTGCACTAACCTTCTATTTGGCCGATGCCGACGATTTGGTCCTTGCCCTTCCTTTCTTTGTCAGCTTCGCCTTCAGAATCAGAAGGATTGCTGATCACAACCTAAAAATGGTTGATAGACATGGGTAATGTAGAGTGCAGAAAATATTTGATACACATGGCTAATATAGAGTGCTAAAAATTTTAGGCAATGTGTGCTGAAAACATTTGAAAGGGTTACATGATCTAAACAATCCTAGGTTGGACTAGCCTTCTTTTTTGTTGATGCCCATCCAAACAACACTTCCTTTCTATTTCATATTCGCTTTCCGAATCAGAAATGACAATCAACCTAAAAAGCTTACAGATTAGGTACATGAATGAAAATAAAATGTGTTTGTCATGTGAGCTACATTTGTTCAGTTATGTGGATTATCTGTCATAGCCTCATAGGAAACAACAAAATTCAGAGGTAGAAGGCTTTTAACAATATTTCATGTCTTGCTTCATTGTTCTGCTAAAATTACCAATGCACAGTAAGATGCAGCCAAGCATGCTTAAGTTGTGGTGCTCAAGCAAAACAAATTGATTCAGATTTGAGCCTTGTCTGAAAGAATGTAGTGACTGATTTATATTAGCAATTGCACTGGGCTCCTGATTTGATTAGAAATGTGTCGATGGTTGTTAGGCAAATTTGCCTTCGCTTAAGGACTTAAGGTTTAGTATTGCAGTCCAAAACTAACTTTTATCAGTGCTAACCCAATGCTAATTTTCTGGATCGGCCACTTGCATCCATGGGAGGCTGAGGGGGAGCAGGCAAATGAGGAACACAAATCCACATGTAAAATAACCAATTACAGGCCACTGACAAAAAGAAGCAACTCTGGTCATGACAACGGCAATGGCTAAAAAAATAAATAAGAATAGAAGCACCAATAGAACTAAATTAAAGGACCATTGAACTTGGTTAATGGCCAGACTGAACACTAGCAATGTTACTAAACTGAATAGACAAGTAGACCATTCCAAACATCTGAGTTATCTTTCAGTTATTTTAGTTTTAGACAGATAGGAGTTCCTTCCTTGAAACTGATATGAGTTACATAATTTCCTGCAACATAGATCAGTAGTTTTTCACATTTTAGCTTTTAGGACATTCAGAACTCATACAGGAGCATGGAGCAAACTGAAATAAAACATTTATACTAATGTTGACTCACCTCATAAGTCATCATCAGCATAAGCTTTTTTAAGAACCTTACAGATACTCCATATATAACTAGCAGAGTTGTTGAATCGCCCCGCATCCCACATTGCATCTATTCAGTAGCAGCATTCATGCTTCATGCCTACATAGCAACATTCAGTCATCAAAACAATTGTCTCACATGTCAATCAAAAGCAACATTCAGTTATTTTCATATGATTGTTGACTATGTTAGTCTGATAATAAAGAACTGAAAGCCTCTATTAGCCTGCATAGATGGAAAGATAAATATTGCACATGTGGCTACAGGTAGAAAAGGAATGGTGAGAATTGAAAATGGAAGTGGGAGTTCACAGACTGTCAAAGAGAAATAGAAGAGTTACAGCCGTGAAAGCAAAAGCAACATTTAGTCATCCAAAATATATTTGAGGAAATTTTTTACCTCTGTCAACATGCAGCCACGGAGGAAGCAGTCCCCGTTGGGAATTGGATGGGTGCTGCCGTTGCCTCGACCGAAGGGGTGGGTGGCGGCCGCCTTACAGTTGCTTCCGTGTCCGACTGCGGGGGATGTCATCGCCGCTGATGCGCCCTTGGTCATCCTTGCTGCGGCCGCTTGGATCTATCGACCCCCTGGCAGATCGGGGCACCGGGCCACGAATCTGGCCGCCTCCACCTTGCCCGAAGAGGAGGCAGCTTTGTGGAGGCAGAGGGATGGGGAGGGGAACGGCTATGTTTGGGGTGGATGAGGTGAACACGAGGCAGGCGGCAGATTTCGGAGGGAGGAATGCGGGCGGCATGGTGTTGAGATGACGCCGCGACGGCGGCAGCAGCGGCGGTGGGAGGAGGATCGGCGAAGTCCTCCTTGTTGTCCCCCGGCTTGCCCTGCTTCTGGATGGTCCAGGGCCTCGTGGGTTTGTTTCCCACTAGTAGCCTCAAGACGAGTTTCGTGACCCAGAATTTGGCCGCCAAAATTTCCATAGATCGAAATAGCCAATTTTAAAAATAGTATAGACTATACAAATCATAGTTAAAAGGTTTGTTTTTAAAAAAAAAAACTGCACATATGTAGATAATGACATGTTGAATATCCACAAAATGAAAAAAAATATTACCAACTCATTTAGATTTACGTGATGAAAGTTTTTTAGAATGTTAAAAGGGTGTGGTTTGGTCCCTCGAAATTTTGAATTACACAGGTTTACAAACCACATATACTAGTTTTTTTTCTTCTTTTTGAGTCTCACAGTACTGGCATAGATGCCTACAAATGTTGCTCCAATACCAAGTAACTCTAAGAAGTGGGTAGAAATACATTTAAATTCAGAAAAGCATATTATTGCAAAAAATAAAATAAAATTGTGTACATTGAAAAACATATTTTTTTCGAAGTTTCACATTCGAAAACATATTGAAATCAAGATATATTAACTTATTAAGTTTCCATTAAAAAGGTATTCCCTCCATTCCAATATCATTAATGATACGAATATGAAAAACTAGATTGCCACCTTGACATCCTAATCATGGCCTTCCTTGATTCTAGAATATGTTGTTGTTTGGTTATTTTACTCTCACCAATGCACCTAACCCTGTAATACTCCCTAAATTGCAAAAACCTTTGCTTTAGGAATTTTAGGACAAATTGGTGCTCAATGTTAATTATACATCTACTCCTATTGTTTTGCATGTGATTCACTCTAATTAAGAATAAGCAACTAATCAAAAGGAATATATGGATAATGTCCATGGGCATAATGTCCAAGTGCCCATTAACTTGTGCAAATATGTATTATGCCGAATGCGAAAAAATCTTAGTACCAAATTTGAATTGAATGTGATCTTAAAAATATCTATATTTTCATATATAAGTTCTATGTATGTAAAATAAAGATCGTGCTTACCACACACGTTGCTCTAAAATAAGTTCGTGTACGGAAACAACAAAAATGAGAAATAAAAAAAAAATGCCACAACAATATTTAGTTTCAAAGATCAGGTTTTAGAACTATATAAAATTCAAATAAATTTAAAATTAAGCATATGATTCACAATACCAAATAATTTCAAATTTTGATTAAAAAAAATCCCTCGTTCCTTCCCTTAGTCCCAATAAAAAACCTTAGCGCGCGCGCCCTGTCTCCACCCTCGCACTCCACCGCCCACCTCTCCACTTTCCCAGATTCGCCGCCCCAAACTTTCTCCTCAACTCAGATCCCGAACTCCCAATTCGCCTCCCCATGGCTCCCCCTCCTCGACGTTCTCTCCTCCGAGCTGCTACTGCGAGGCTCCGATGGGTTCCGGGGCCCTATCCACCGGCCCCCCATCGGGAGATCTAGGGCGAAGAGATCAAGCGGCGCACACTCGAGCACTCCCGACCCCAATTGATGCGCCCGCGCGAGATGGTCTCCATGGCGGCCGCCGCCGCGGTGGCCGTGGCTGTGCTGCTGTTCTTCCCGTTCTACTACGCTCTGTGCCCCCGAATCTAGCGAAGTCAAGGAAACCCCGACCCTAGTGTTGGACGTGAACTCCACGGGCTTGCTCAACTTCACGGTGCTCCAGCTCCTCAACCCCGTCGTCAAGGACATCAACAAGTGGGTAAGAGGCCGATACTTAACTTGCTTCTGATTGTCAGTTACTTGTGTCAATATGCTCTGAATTTGACTATTATTGAAGAGCAGGCAGTTAGCAGTATGTTCAGTTCCCTTCTGCAATATTAGGCTAGTAGCTTTTTCTCTGCAGGAACTTTATGTCTGTTTTTTTTTCACAAAAAAAGAACTTTACGCGTGTTTCCATTGTTTTTCTGATATGCACAATATTTCTGGAAATGAGACGTTTTTTGTTGAAAGCACCTATTGTATTTATATACCTTCGCCATAAACCAATTAGTCTGATACAATACAAATCTGATTATCTGACTTGGTGTCAGTTAGTAGTAATACATTGTCCTAAATAAATCACAAAGTAATATTGTACATGGCTGCTTTGATCTGTTGCCTGGCCAGCCCGTACGTGTCTGCATTAGAGGGTCCTGACGGTATGTGTGTGCATTGCAGGGTCCTGACTTGAATTAGCGCCTCAAAAGAGAAAACCTAACTTTCATGTATGCCTATATATATTTTTTAATTTCATTGTGTCTTAATTAAAGTTCCTCTGAGTATTTCATGGGTTTGCTTTAGAGCCATGGGTTTGCAAGAAGATTAACACAGGTTATCATTCGTTAGAAGATAAACCTGTCATGGGTTGATATTTGTGTTGCTGGTCATACCGATTATTTATCATGCCATGTTACAACAAAGTAATCTAACGAGGTCCTTTGATGCCCTGAAGTGTGCTACATAAATATATTTTCTTCTTGATATTTCTCTAAAATATATCACGCAATTTATGTTTTGTTCATTCAGAGACTCTTGCTGCAATCAAAATTTCTGCCTATGGTGATCTTCTGTCATTGCTGTATGCACATATAATGGTATAAGCAAGCATAATTTTAGTATGAAGAAACCTTCCGTGTATAGATAAATAGGTTGGAGATATCTGTAGTTCATTTGCCATTGCCTTTTTTGGTTTGATTTTGACCTGTTTTTTACATCTGTTAAGACTAATCCCGCGAAATACAATATATATTTTTCATAATTCCCTGACAGGGGTTAAATGGCAGTTGGGCCATTGCCTTATGGATGTGCATATCAATTATTCACTCTGTATTAAAAAAATTTGCGTGCATAACTAAATTATGTCCTTGCAGCCAAGCAGACATCAAGAACAGGTCAGATCTTGGCATCCCCAACGTCTCCGATCTTTGCCCGACAAGAAGACATGGAGCACCAACAAGATATTCAAGGATTAAACGAAAAACTTGCAAATGAAATTTCTGCGAGGGAAAGAGATAAGGAAGAAAGTATCAAACAAATTAAGAAATCAGGCAAGAATTTTGTTCAACAACAATACAAGTGGCATTGCAATAGGTAATAAATTTGGAACACGGTTTTCTTTTTTGGCTCCTCTATTTTTGCTGATGTTCCTTGCCTTTTGGGCCGCGTATGCTATCCCAGGAACCATCAACCCCACAAAGGATCCAAATGGCCCAAGTGAGGACATAAACAACATCACACCACCATGAATATAGGATGTAGCTCAAGAGATAATATTGTAATCTGAATTTTCTAGTATGGAGGATTAACTTCATGATTGGTTCTCTATTTCCTTATTGATGAATTATAAAAGATATATATTTGAACACCTATAGGTCTTGTTGGCTTGGTCTACTGTGCGAAAGGTAGGTCTTGTTGAACATAGCAGTAAATTTATTTCTGCCTTGCTGAACATAGGAGTAATTTTTTTTCTAATCTGCTGAACGTAGGAATAATTTTATTCCTAGGCACTAGCCCTAATTGCCTCTGTAGTAACTCTATTCTACTTTACTAAGTATAGACACTGGTTTTCCACTTCCAGTTGTATGATTAATTTTATTTCCATATGTTATCCACTTTTCCGAGTAGTAGTAATTTAAATATCATTTGTTGCAAACATGAACTCTGGTTCCTAATTGTAGAAGTAATTTTTTGGGGGCAATCAGCTTCATAGGTTAGTTGACTGATGTCACATACAAATTGCAATCTGTTTACATCAAAGCATTTATCTTGGCAGAATGAACTAGCAAGGGTGTTGACTAGAAAAAAGGTTGACGATGCTACTACCACTGGGTTCTTTTCCACAAAAAGAACAATGGCAATTGGTCATGCAGTTTTATTTCTTTCCAATAACTAATTGTATGCTTGTTCATAAATTGCAGGAAAGCATGGACAACTAGAATAATTAGAGAAAGCTCTATGCCTTAATGTTGGTGATGGATAGCTACAAGAATTGAAGAAAGGTTTATTGATGACTGCCGGCGCCCAGAAAGGTTTATTGATGACTGCCGGTGCCGATGGGCGATGGGGCACGAAGAGATCAAAAAGCGAACTCATATTTAGTTCTATTTTATTATGTCAAACATAGTTGCAAACTTGTAGTCAAAGATGATGTTTTTATTCTGTTGTGGTCATGTTTATTTTAGCAGTACTCTGGTCATTGTGTTATTATTTTGGTTGAAACATATGTTTAAAGTTAATGAAGGTTTTGAGTTTTATATGTGATGATGAAATATATACTCATGGCACAATTATTTTATAGCAATAATTAAATTTATAGCTACAAAAAGAAATTAAAAAGGCGCTGGCCAAAATGCCCTCGTTGCAAGAAACTACTACGCAACCACTATCTTTTGTTGTAATATAAATTTATTGCCACAAACTTTATGTGTTGCTATAGGACATGTCTAACACCAACGATGATTCATTGCATTTTCCATTTATTACCACCAGCAAATGAATGTGGCAATTGTGACTCTAGCCACCAAAATTGTTACGTTGCAAGATTGCTTTGATGCAATGGAATACACTACATGGCAATATGACCATATTTCCACATAACTATGGAGTGGCAATAAAGCTATTTTGCGACAAGTTTGTTCGTGGCAATACTGTCATATTGCAGCCACATGTTTCGTCGCAACAGTAACTCATGCAACCATTGTGCTTGTCGCAATATCCGTGCTTGCAACCATACCACGGGTAGCGTTAGTTTTTTCTGTGCATTGCAAAACCACGATATTGCAACACCACATCTAAAAGGATGCAAGAACCTATTACACTGTTCCAAATGCAACCACTTGTCAATGACCATACATAGATGCAATTGATCTATATTGCAACTAAAATAGCCATATTGCAACCCAATATAGGCGTCACGACAGGGCTGGTTCCTAGTAGTGTTCCTTGATTCTGGTAGGCACATAAATAAGAAACAAACATGTTCGAGTTACAATTTACCTGATCAAACCTGATTAGCTCAACATGTCTTGTTCTTTAAGCTTGTTCCTAGCACCACTTTCTTGATCTTGGTCTTAACCAAATAAGCTAAAACATTGCGTATCTTATCTCTGGAAGATGATAGTCATAATCATGTAAAGATTGATACATTATGCAGAGATAGACAATCCTTCCATGGGTTAAGCAATTCAACCATTTCTGCCAAATGAACTTAAATGCTACATTCATGCTCAATCTTCTGATCTTATCACCTATGATATAATTGAACATAGCATATAACATCAACTTCATCTTATTAAGTGTGCCTAAGGCTAGAGAAGAATAAATGCAGTTTTGGTTCTGTTGGTGTTTTCCCACCAACAGAGCCCATGCACTTGATCTTTACCTTGTTTGTATGAGTAGGACACACTTCAAGCAAAGTGTGGGAGAGTTATTGATTTTCCAATTTCTACAAGTGAAGGTTCTGAATCTGCTAAGCCAAAAATCAAAACTCAACCAAGATGGGTTTGACGGAAGAAGGTAACATCATCATCATCAGAGACACTGTCACAAGATATGCAGCCATCTAGGTCTCCATATCTAAGACCAGATGATACACCCGAAATGTAAAGGACTCTTCTCTAACTGAGTTCTGTCCGGATGACTTAAAAATCTGAACCCTGACCGTGAGGTAACATCGGTAGTTATCCATATTTAATTTTTAGCATTGCATGAATTATTTTTACTCTTAGCATGTTTATTTTTCTGCATTAGCATTGCATTTAGAAAAGAAAAATAAAAAAATTCATTACTGCATTACATCATTGCATCATTAAAGCTTAAAGCCCCATGTGAAAATTTTCTCGGAGTGTAGCCCAAGGGAATATTCACCATGGTGGCATAAAAATAAAAATGAACATGCATACACATTTTTCTACATTATATAAATAAGAAAATCCAAAAATATTAAATAGACATCCTGCTAGGACTTTGTCAATTAAGAAATCTATCAAAACCTCTAAGGACAACAAATCTCTGAATGGCTGACCGCTAACCCCGTATCTTAATCTGTGCCACGAGTTTTAGTGTTCTTGTTGAAGTATTTTGCAGGATGATCAAGAGTAACGCCATCCATCTGAAGTACATTCTTCCAAACCGTTGCTACACCCGCTATGCGAGGAACATAACTTCTGGACGGATAAGAAAGACCACGACAACATCCAACTTGGGTGAGGAGCATCCTCCATGTATCTAGCTAAGTATTTCTTTCTCTTTTTGGTTCTACTATTTTTAAGTTTGTTTCATATTTGCTAAAGTCATAAAAAGATACATGACAAACTAAAACAAAATAAAAATTTATCTTAGCTATATATATATTAATAAGGTGTGATTTTAAATTATGAAAATAAAATAAAAAGTATGTGTCTAGTTTTCTATTTTTAAGAGTTCAATAGATAAAGAGGACTCAGAAAAATCTCTTAAATGAAAATAATAAATATTTGCTATGTCGTAATTCCTTTCAAATACCTAGTTTTCAACCTTGAATTCTCCCGAGTTTTGGATATGACTGATTTGATATAAGGATTTGCTCTGAACTTGAAACTCGTGTATAGCGAATGCTTGATCTAACTCTAGGTAATTGACGGATATGATATGAGAAGGTCTGAGCTGCTGTTTATCTTATTCCTAGTGACACTAAAGTTCTGGAGATTTACTTTTTGAAAAACATAAAAATATTACATGATGAGTTCCTGTATGACAAAGCATGAATTCCCATCAGAGCCATACATGTTATTTAGGCTAGGAAAATTTCCATGTATATGCTGCTTGCTTTTGCATTGAGTTTTGTCAAGCTTTGTTGACCCTTATGAGAGGTTTGTTATGCTCTTAAAATCAAGATCACGTACACACCACCCAAATATGCACTACTCCTACACTGGGGGTAGGCGCAAGATTATGCATTCTATCTAGATCCACCCAAAAATGTTTTACTCCTATCCTGGGAGTGAACACAAAAACATGCTTGATAGGTTTTCTATCCACCAAATAAATGCTCCAAGTTCTTATTACTATCTCTCAAAAGTTTTGTTGCAGAAAAGAGGCATGGGGCTATGCAAAAGTTATTCATAAAAAAGAAAAAAAGAGTTGAAAAAAATGGACAAGTGTTTCGAGATATTTAAAACAATAGGTACTCAGATGCCCACCTAAAAAAAGAGATGAATAAGATAGCCCCTGCTCTCTAGCAAGTGTTTTCAAGTTTCAAAAAGAGAGATAAGCTTTCAAGGAGCATAGTAGAATTAGGTTATCCACCATATATTCCACACACATGCACATCTTGATTTGATTGTATGACTCAACTCTCTTTGGATCCAAGGTTTGACTTTACAATATATGCATTGCAAGCATGTTCTAGCTTTCTCCCTACCTATGAACTCCACATAAGCCTTAGTGGTAGGAAGAGAAAAAGGCATAACATCATTATTGCCTTGGTGAGGATCCACAAATACCACATATATTAAGAGACTTGAGAGTGTCATACAATGGAAGCTCTGAGTTTTATTTTGAAAACTTATAAAAACTTTAGAACAATGGTGGAACAAAGAACTTGAGACTTAGTGCTTGACTTGATCGTTCTGTCTTTCAATTGCTCAAGACCCAAGTGAAGGCTAAGAAGCCCCCATGGTTGAAGGTAATATGGGTAAGTTTGGAAGTCGGATCAGTTTATTCTAATCCAGAGGAGAATTTTTTATTGAACACCTATGTACTTTTGAGGCATGAAAGCATAGTAGCAACTCTTGATCCAATGCTAAGTTTAGCTTTGCTAAGGGACTAGCAAAGGTTAAGTTTGGGGGAATTATTGACGGTAGTTAACAACCATTATAAACTGTCAATTAAACATGTATAAGGGCATAATATAATCACCAACAAAGGTCTAGGGGTCTAAACTAACAAATTCCATAAGTTTTGGTGAATCAGTGTTTCCAGCAGGGTTTAATCTGAAAAGCGCCAAGGAGGACCTAAATGTTAAAGGAAAATACATATTTCCACCGCAGCACCTATGTGGGAAGGCTCTAGAAGGATCCAAAAGCGATGTCACCGAAGCGAAGGGCAAGATGCTGCCTGGTGGGGCCACGTCACCTTTAGGTCGGCTGGTGTCCCCTAGGCCCACCTGTCAGCCATCTTCGAGGGTTGGTTTCCCACCGCCTTTGAGTATGCATCTAGGCTGTTGCTTAAGTCGGTTTGATTCAAGGGCTCACGTTGCAAGCCTAGGGCTATATAACCAGCCCCTACCCCCCCCCTCCTTAAAGCAAATCCTGAAACCCTAATTCATATTATCCTTATGAGGATCAGAGCTAGCTATCAAGAGAAGATTTGTCCTCATTAGGATCTAGTCTTTAGAAATAGAGAGATGGAGAGTGAGGGAAGAGTTTGGAGGAGATGCCAGCCTATCGATGCTCTCTCTATGGCTTGTACCTTGGTGGAAGTTAACCTACGTCTGATATTTCCCTGGTAATCAACTTCTAATTTAAGTAAGCATCGTGTTTATATTGTTCATATAGTTCATAGCTCTTTGAGTGCTTTAATCTATAGGACCCTATAGGTTAAAGTAGTAATTGTAGGTGTAAGTGTGGTGCTTAGACCGGGTTACATGTGGATGTACCCTATATTTTGGATCGGTGGTAGCTCGTGAGGGTGACTCTTATAGCCTCGTTGAATCCTCTATAGTCCACCTCCCATTTGTAGTCCTAGCAAGATAGTTTTGCTATAGGAATCATACTCTATCTATGTTTTCTATAGCAATATCCCTAGTTGAACAATAGAAGACATAGCCTATCAAGATTAGAATTAGAAGACCTTAGCGATCTCCTCTACACTCCTGGCTTTCTTAAGTCTTGTTGCTACTCTGGGTTAAGTTGTACCATAGTTAACCTCACATGTTTCCCTATGGATATAATACTTGGAATACCTCCAGGTGAAAGCTGCAGCGGTATTCATGCACTTGTAGATTTATCTGTGTGCGTTAAATATACCAACAACGAACAAAGCGATAGGCCATGAGCAATGTTGAAGACACCCTAGCATTGAGTCTTCCCATAAACTCAATCTAGGATGACGATGTGAAGCAGGGTACAACTCACCTCATATTAGCCAAGCTAAGACTGCTTTCAACATCTTTGAAGACACCAGCTCGCACGATGGCAACAAGGACCAAGATGACAAGATGCCAGTACATCATGGTGTGCATTCTCGTATCAATAGACGTCATCAATTCATGGTGGTCTACCAATGGTGTCTCATGAAATCATGGGCACAAGAAGTCATCCCTAAGCCATTGGAGATGAAGCTTGCCTACAAGTACCAATGAGGTTCCTTCTTTGACCATCAAGATGGTTGGCGTAATGCTAATAAACAAAGAAGAACAACTCTCCGCCGCACTGTTAGAGGACAAAGACAATCAAGGAGGAACTTGAGTTTGCATCTCTAATGAACCCCAACTCGTCAGCCAAGAATCAACAAAAATCAAGAAGGGTTGATGGAAGAAGAGCATGCAACTAACTGCATCCTCATCTCCAGGATCAGATGGTGCAAAGAAAAGCTAAAAGCAAGGGGGAGGTCTTGCTCAATGGTCCTAAAACCATGAGTTCTCACCAACAGTGTCGAGTGACGTAAAGGTCCAAGTGAGGGGAGGAAGGCTGACTTTTCTACAATAGATACAACCCTACTCTTCTTCCTCCTAGGCTCCCATCGCTCTAACACACTGGTTTGCAATCCCTCTGCTCAATATTGCTTTGTTTCTACAAGTTTGAATATATTTACAAATTTCATATATGAAAATCAAACTTAAGATATAAATTAAAATCAATCTTTGTGAGAAGAAGTTTTTGCAACAATTGAGGCACATTATTTAAAACATGGGATAAAGATTCTATGCTAATTAAAGTGTTAAAACCAATTCTGCTATAGCACAGAAGATGACCTTTAGCTCTTTGACAACACTATCCTTGTTTCAAATTATTTGTACATCCCTTCGAGTATGTGTTGTCCACTAATCTTTTGTAGGAATGAAACAATGAATAGAGCAGAAGGTCCAAATAAAATGCCAAGATTCACAAAAGAAAGAAGAAAAAGATGGCATCATAAAAGAATGAGAAAGGAGTGTGATATAGGTGACAAGATGCTCATGAACAGCCCAAGCAAGGAAAGCTTCAAACAAGAAGAAAGGATCACCACAGTCATCTACCTTAGTCACATGGTGTCATCATGCTCAAATGATGAAGGTAACATCTTAAGGTAAGTGGTCATTATTTAGAAAGCTTCCCTTTGATCTTGGTATTCACATAAATGAAGAAACAAACATGTTTGAGTTATAACTTTGCTTGATCCAACCTGATTAACTCAACATGTCTTGTTTCTTAAGCTTGTTCATAGCACCACTTTCTTGATCTCAATCTTATTCAAATGAGCTAAAATTTTTCATATCTTATCTTTGGAAGATGATAGTCATAATCATGTAAGATTTGATACATTATAGACAGTCCTTCCATAGGTTAAGCAACTCCACTCTTATTGACAAATGTATTTAAATGCCACATTAATACTCATCCTTCTGATCTTATCACCCATGTTGTAAGAATGAATGCACATAACATCAACTGTAACATGATTCAATGTGCTTAGGCTAGAAAAAAAGTAATAATAAATAAAGTTTTGGTTCTATTGGTGTCCTCCAACCAACAGAACCCATGCACTTGATCTCTACCTTGTCTTTATGAGAAGAACATACTTCAAGCAAAGTGTGGGGGAGTTGATCCCCCAAATTCTATAAGTGAAAGTTTTGAACCATCAATAATGATGCACACAAGATGTCGCCAGCTTCTACTACTAATGCCTGAACAAGGAGGGAGAACAAGTCAAGAAAGATGAACTTGTCAGATTAAAATCAAATTTAAAACCAAGATGGGGTTGACAAAAGAAGGTGGCATCACCATTAGAAGCGCCAATACTGGAGGCGCCAC
Organism: Miscanthus floridulus; assembly: GCF_019320115.1. NCBI lineage: Eukaryota > Viridiplantae > Streptophyta > Magnoliopsida > Poales > Poaceae > Miscanthus > Miscanthus floridulus. The sequence goes on from NC_089585.1 coordinate 76,632,604, forward strand.
CTCAAGAATCCTCATCTTCAAGAGCAAACTGAGGTACAATGGACTTCCACAGCTACCAAGGGAAAGATCATGAAGCAACCTCAAGTGGGCATTAGGGAGGATGCATGTCTTTCTCTAGACGAGGGTATTATGACTCTCAGGAGGCCTTCCACCGCTTCGACAACAGACTCGCAACCATTGAAGAGACAAATGCTGCCATACAAGGTATGTTACACAATCACACATAATGGTAGGTAAGCATGGGACAAGAGATGGCTAGCCCTCCAGCAACAACCGCAACAGCAAAATCAAAATTGGAGGCTCTGTTCCAGCACCTCCAAATTTGGCACCTCGTTGAGCAACCACATCAACAACTAGCTTGGGGAGGAGCATCCCCTGTGTATCCAACTAAGTATCTCTTTTCCCTTATTATTTTTACTATTCTTAATTCGCTTTATATATCTAAAAGAAAGATGAATAACTAAAACAAAATAAAAAGTTATCCTTATAGAAATATATATAGTCATAATGCATGAACTAAAAATGTAAACAAAATAAAAAGAATGTGTCTAGTTTGCTTTGATTTCTTTTAAGAGCTAAATAAAATAAAATGGATTTTGAACATAATCTCTTAAAATGGAAATGATGAATAGTTGCTCTATTGTAATTCCTTTCAAGACACTAGTTTTCTGCCTTGAATTCTCCTAAGTTTTGGAATAAGATTGTTTTGATATAAGGATTTACTCTGAACTTGAAACTCGTGGGTAGCATATGCTTGATCTAAGTCTAGGCAATTGACAGATATGATATGAGAAGGTCTGAGCTACTGTTTATCTTGTTCCAAGTGACACCAAAGTTCTAGAGATTTATCTTTTAAAAACACAAAAATGCTACATGATGAGTTCCTGTATGACAAAGCTTGAATTCCCACCAGAGTCACACAAGTTATTTAGGCTAGGAAAACTTCCATATATATGATGCTTACTTTTGCATTGAGTTTTGTCAAGCTTTGTTGACCCTTATGAGAGATTTGTCATGCTCTTAAAATCAATATCACGTAAACACCACCCAAATATGCACTACTCCTACTCAGGGGGTAGGCACAAAAACATGCCATCCATCTAGATCTACCCAAAAATGTTCTACTCCTACACTTGGGGTGAACACAAAAACATGCTTGTTAGGTTTCCACTCCAAATAAATGTTCCAAGTTCTTGTTGCTATCTTTCAAAAGATTTGTTGCAGAAAAGAAGCAAGGGCTACGCAAAAGTTATTCATAAAAAAGAGAGAAAAAAGAGTTGAGAAAAAATGGACAAGTGTTTGAGATATTTAAAACAATGGGTACTCAGATGCCCGCCTAGAAAAAAAAGAGGGATGAATAAGATAGCCCCTATTCTCTAGCAAATGTTTCCATGTTTCAAAAGAGAGATATGTTTTCAAGGAGCAAAGTAGAATTATAGGTTAGCCACCATATATCCACCACATATATCCACACACATGCACATATTGATTGGATTGTATGACTCAACTCTCTTTGGATCCATTGTTTGACTTTACAATATATGCATTGAGAGTATGCTCTAGCTTTCTCCCTACCTATGAACTCCACATAAGCCTTAGTGGTAGGAAGAGAAAAAGGAATAACATCTTTATTGCCTTGGTAAGGATCCACAAATACCACATATATTGAGAGACTTGAGAGTGTCATATAATGGAATCTCTGAGTTTTATTCTGAAAAACTTATAAAAACTCTAAAACAATGGTTAAACAAAGAACTTAAGACATAGTGCTTGACTTGATTGTTCTATCTTTCAATTGATCAAGACCCAAGTGAAGGCTAAGAAGCCCCATGGTTGAAGGTAATATAGGTAAGTTTGAAAGTCAGATCAGTTTATTCTAATTCAGAGGAGAATTTTTTATTGAACACATGTGTACTTTTGAGGCGTGAAAACATTATACCAACTCTTGATCCATTACTGAGTTTGGCTTTGCTCAGGGACTAACAAAGGTTAAGTGTGGGGGTGCTTGTTGACGGTCATTAATACCAATTATAAACCATCAACATAACCTACATTTATATTTAATTCCATCACCAAACATAGGTATAGGGGTTTAAACTAATGAATTCCACACGCTTTGGTAAATATTTGTATATAGGAGGATTTATCCAGAAAATAGCTCCTGGGACCACTGTCATACACTCCAAAGAAGCAAACCTACGACAACAAGTGATTCAACCCATGAAAACTATGAAAGACAACTCTAGAAGGTTCTAGAAGACACCATGCCGAAGCTTGGGCCAAACGGACACGAAAGTGGGCCGGCCGGCCCAGCCCATAGGTCGGTCGGCCCATCATGGAGCCCGCTCATCCTCTGCCACTTCATACTCCTTCCTATGATCTACACCATTGATTCTAAGGTAGTTTTAGGTCGGTTCATCAAATGGTGGTTGGGAGAGTTGACGCAGATCGATGAGGGGCAATTCCTTGCCCCTACTCCTCCTAGAGTCCTTGCCCTATTACTCCACCTCGATTCCTTGGCCGCTACTCTACCTCTAGCCTATATATAGCAGCCCCTACCCCCTCCCAACATACCACAAACCCAAATTGGTAGTATTAGCTCCCCTACATATGTGCTAGTGTGTTTGGTTTAAAGCTTGCACATATTGATAGATTGAAATTGTGGGAGAGTAATGACTACCAAATGATGCTAAGGTATATAGGATAAACCATTGAAGCATGATACAAATCAGAGTTGCACCTTTAAGTTCATCCTTAGCACCATAGTTAGCTAGATATCACTTGGAAACAAAAACACTAGATACCTCATGAGATCAACATTAGAAGTAAGGTACTAGCATTACTTGAAAGACATACCAAGTATCTAGCTATCATCCTATGCATGCTAGTTTTCATATCATCAATCAATTTCTACAACTAGCATACACCACACAAGCATGCATATCAAATTTTAAAACATGCAATGCAAGCAAGCACATAAATATGCACAAATCAAATGCAATCAATCAAAGTTCATGAGCTTGCTCCCCCTACTTGTGTGCTTCTCTTGTCCAAGAATTTTGATCCTTCTCCATTCTTCAATGTTGCTCCCTCTTTGTCCATGTCTAACTTCCAACTTCTACTTCTCCCCCATGAAGCATTTACATATCTTTTACATATCTTTGTTCCAACTTCTCCTCCTTTGTCATCAATTTCCATAAAAGGTGTGCATCTCATTGATACAAAGGATTGCATTAGGGTAGATGATTGAGGCTTGAATTTTGTATTTTTGATGGACACTACCACATATGTTGGAATGACACCATTTGTATATCTCTTGAGATACCACATATAGGATCTTTGACCTTGATCCCAATCGGTGGGGCACCTCCCCCTATGTCATAGCATGGGTCATCCACTTGATAAGCTTGAGCTCTTGTAGATGACAGAACTTTCTCCACTTGATGATCACTTAAAGTTGAGGATCACTTGTTGTCGGTGTTTCGTACAAGCACCGGCAAGTAAATTTATAGTAATGCGCGTTAGGCTCGGATGGTGCGCTAAAGGACATAGGATTTATACTGGTTTGGGCGGAATGTCCCTACGTCCAGTTTGCTGCTGCTTGTGTTATTAGCACCGTGAATGATCTGTAGTAAGGGGTACAAACTGTCGAGAGAGGGACTGGTCCCAAGTCTCTGATGGAAGGATTGAAAGGTGGTCAAGAGCTTCGTAGCCGCTTGAACGTGTGTATATGAGTGCGTTCTATTGTTTTTTTGGGTCCCCCCTTGATGGAGGGAGCGCATCCCCTTTTATAGATGAAGGGGCTGGCTTTACAAGGGTGAGGGCTTCAGGATGCGTACTCTACTTAGTCTTATGGCTCACGTCTACCTGGTTAGGTCCTCCATTCTGATGAGTGCGAAGGAAGATAAGTGCTTACAATGTTGTCGATGTCTCTGTAGGATGTCAGGTTAGTCACAGAATGCTGCCCTGCACAGGGTATGGGCTGTAGTACAGTGGTTTTGACTTATGAGCCTCCCCCAGCCTTGCACCGCACGCCTTCTGGTTCCCATGATTCCTTGTTGGGAGAATGCGGGGTTGGGGTCTGGTGTAGCGCCGTGGCCAAGGCCTTCTGACTAGGAGGACCTGGGGGGTCGAGAAGCGGGCGCCGCTCCCTCGGGTCCACAGCGTGGTGACGGAATACCCGTCGTTCATGGAGATAGCAAATCCTTTCCTGGAGCGTAGCGGTTGTCGTATATCTTCGTCGGGTTCCGTGTCTTAGAACTAAAGGTGGCGCCTACAACTCTACAGGGTGAGGTGCACGCACCTGTAATGCCTTTTGGGTTCTGCGGCGCCCGGAAGGGTCTAAAGCATCAGTCCTATCGTTCCCTGGTAGTCCTTTTCCTGCTAGGGCGTAGGGTATGGTCCTTGGAGCCATGGTTGACCCGAACGTCTTGTCTCGTCCTGTACCCATCATTATGAGGGATAGATATCGATCAGGGCGAGGCTCGTTCTTGGCCGTCGGGTGAGACAGAGACCAATCCCTATCTCTTGGGTGAGACTAACCCTACCCCTCTAGGGATCGGGCGAGGCGGAATCCATCCCTCAGCCCTCGGGCGAGACCGAGCCCGCCCTAAAGGCGTCGGGCGAGACGGAGATTAGCCTTGAGCCTTTGGGCGAGGCAGGGTTATCTCACAAAGGCATCGGGTGAGGCTGACCCCGTCCCTCCAGGATCGGGCGAGACGGAATTCATCCCTCAGCCCTCGGGCGAGACCGAGCCCGCCCTAAAGGCGTCGGGCGAGACAGAGTTTATCCCTCGGCCCTCGGGCGAGACCGAGCCCGTCCCAAAGGTGTCGGGCGAGGCGGAACAGAACTCCTGTCACTCGAACAAGGGATGACACGGCGCCTTTATGCGTCCAGAAGTTTTTCACGTTCGGTGGTTATTGGTTCCACCTTCTGGGGTATCCTGGTATTAGGTCCCCGACAGTAGCCCCCGAGCCTCTAGGTGATTCGAGTAGAACCGCCTGGAGGGTGTTCTTGATTTCGTCGAAGTTACTTTGCTAGAGGGTGTGCGCGAGCGCACCTGATGGGTGTAGCCCCCAAGCCCCCGGGTGATTCGAGTAGAGTCGCCCGGGGGGTTGTATCGGCCCCTTCGCGGGTAAGGCTGAAGGACTTAGTTTTTTATCAACTAGATGCTTTTCCGAGTGGGTCGTGGTGTCTTGTTCGCTGGGAACTGATTCGGGGCTGTCCTAACTGGTGTTTCTGCCCTTGATTGTGGATCGTTCGTGGATCCCTTCTTAGTCGGGCCGGCCGGCGAGCTTCTGGGCCCTAGGTGGGCCAAAGAGAAAAGAAAAGGCCTTTGTGGCTTGCGTTTCCCCGGTGGGTAGAGAGTCCGGATTCACTTGGGGAAGGCGAACCGTCCGCCGAGATTTTTTGGGGTGAGAGGATAGGGACTGCGCGCGTGTCCCGCGATGTGACGTGGTGGCGCGCGTGGCAGGCCCGGAGATCGAGGCGGACGGTTGCCCTTCTCGCGTCCTTCGCCCCTTATAAAACCACGGGGTTCGCCCCCAGGGTTCCGTATTTCGCTCCCCTTCCTTTACGTTCTGAAACCTCCGCCACTAATCTTTCCAGCCTCTCGCGCCCGCATTGCCACCGTCGACCGGCCTGTGTTCGTGTTCCAGCCGCTGTCAAGCTCGCGCCTGCCCTTCCCCCCCCCACTGCTTTAATGGAGTTGTGGGGCAGATCAAGCATCACCTCCCAGCGTCTGGAGGGCCTTGTCTGCCATGGCCTTCTCTGCCCACTGTCCGCCATTAGGAGTGGTTGCTTCCTGGCGACGAGGGTGAGCCGGTGCCGCCTAAAGGGTATGTCGTCTCTTTTGCCATCTTCCATGAGCGGGGATTCGGGGTACCCACGCATAGATTCCTTCGGGGGCTATTAGATTACTATGAGGTAGAGCTGCAGCATCTAACTCCCAATGGGATTCAGCATATGGCAGCGTTTGTTGCCCTGTGCGAGGGTTTCCTGGGGATCGATCCCCATTTTGATCTGTGGCGGTATTTCTTTAGCATTAGTCTGTCGAAGAGGAAGATTGGGGGGAAAGAAGTGAACGCGCCGATGGGGTGTGCCAGCATTCATCTGCGCCATACCCGATCGAAGGGTTACCCATACATGCGTCTGGCGACATCCAACAAGGGATGGCATTCGCAGTGGTTTTATGTTAGGGATGATGTGAGTGCCACCCTATCGAAGTACACTGGACGTCTTATTGTGGATGCTCCGGAGTCGTGGGGCTGGGGCGTCCAGTCCAAAGACAAGAAACACATCACCGACCTTCTTTCCGCCCTCCAAGCCCTGAAGGGCCGGGGTGTAAAGGGGACAGGGATCATCGGTGCCTACCATGCTAGGAGGGTGGCACCCCTGATGGCGCGTGTGCTTCCCCTGCATCGGATGATGCCCAGGATATCGTACGAGGGGACGGTGCTTGTTGATGAGGCGCTCCCTTACTCGGAAGTGGCGCAGCGCATCAAGGAGGCGACGGAGCCGACGAAGGATTCCGCCGGCAGGGTCCTCGACATCGTGTATCCGGTGCCCGGGCATCCTCCAATGCGGCCGGAGCCTGGGTTCTTCGAATTCGTAAGCCCTCTTCTCCCGCACTCTTTTCTTTCTCCTGAATCTCCCTTTTTTAATACTTGCTTTTGTAATGTTGGGGCTAGCCGAGGGGGCTAGTCTTCAAGGATAGTCCGGCTCCGCTGCCGAAGGACAAGGTTGTGGCGGCGGCGAATCGACTCGCGGCCGAGTGGGACAAGAAAGCAAAGGAGGAGATGAAGAAGGCGAAACGACTAAAGCAGGAGGCACGGGATCGGGGAGAGGACGTGAGTAGTGAGGATGACGACGATGATGATGATGACGATGACGACGACGAGGTAGCCGTCGACGTGGATTGGGGCGTCCTGGAGGATGAGGAAATGCTGACAAGTGGCCACCCACCCGTGCAGGGGCCTTTCCCTTTTCACGTAGAGGGAAGTGAATCGATGAGGTCAGTGGAGGCCGGCGAGTCCGCTGCTTCGCACGGCGTGCCGGCCGAGGATCGGTGGACGGAGGACGCCGGGCTTGCTGTCGCTGACCCCGAGGCGACCATGGAGGGGGGTGGCACCGGAGCCACGCCCAGCTCTGATGCCACGCCCTATGAGGTGATGGAGGGGAGTAGCTTTTCGATGTTGCGCCCCGTGAGACAATGGAGGGGAGCAGCTCCGGTGCTGCACCCCGTGAGACAATGGAGGGGGACGGCTCCGGTGCCGCGCCCAACGAGATGATGGAGGGGAGTGACTCCGGCGCCGTGCCCGACGAGATGAACCCCCCTGCCCCGGAGCAGGGGGCAGGCATGAAACAGTCCCGTCCGGACGAGTCAGGGCAGGGATCTGGGGATCCGTCCCCAAAACACTTCCGCCGGCCAAGGACGTCAATGTAAGCTCTTGACTCCTCTGTTTTCATCCTTTTTCCATTTTTATTTTGACTTAACGGTTATTACCTTTGTGTAGGTTCTTGCGGACGGGTCACCCCCTAGGGCTGGCGCCCAAGAAGAGTCTCGCCCTTCAAGTGGGACAGACGGCGTCGCCTGGAGTCACCCCTGTTTTGGGCAGGAGTGGTGCCGATGTCGGGGCCGCGTTGGCCGAACCGACGGCGTCCATGGTGGCTCCCACGCCCGCGGAGGTTACTGAGCGAGCGGTCTCTTCCGTGGCGGGCGTGGAACAGCCGGCCGAGGACCGCATACCGCCGGTGAAGGTGATCGTGACTGCGCCAAGCCAGGATCAGCCGGGCGCGGTCGTGGTGGCACCCGAGGGCGTGGTGCAATCCGCGCCGCCAGGCGCCCAGACGGAGGAGGGTCCAGCCGGAGGGTCCTCGAGTGTGGCAGTGGTGCCACACAGGGTTAGGAGGGAGCCGCCACCGGCCCCTTTGTCGGGAGGAAGCCGCTCCCCTGCGCGGGGGGAGCCGCCGCTCTAGTGGATGGCCGCTCAGGACCCGTCGTCGGCTCTTTTCTCGCTCGATGATCATTCCGAGAGCATGGAGCGGGAGGGTCTTGACATCGGGATCTCGACCATGCTGAACGCCCTGGACCAGGCCAGAGGAGCCCTCCGTGAGATCGTTATCCCTACCACTCAGGTACTTTCTGGGCTTTCTTCTTTCTTCGTATGTTTTTGTGTTTTCGTATTTCTGATATCAGTCTTCTTCCTCCTCAGGTTCTTGTTGCTCGTAGCCGGAAAAAATCCCAATTCCTCCGTGAGCAGAAGGCGGAGCGGGATCGCCTCTCCGAGGAGGCCCGGCTGCGAGCAGACATGGCCGCCCAGCTTGCTACCGTCCAGGAGCGGGAGGCCCAGGCGCGTCAGGATGCGGAGGAGGCGCACGGGATGTTCGAGGACCTGTCGGCGAGGTCTAAGCTGGATGGAGAGGAGATTACCAGACTCCAAAAAGAGCGAGACGAGCTGCTGTAGAGGAATGCCGCGGCCAATGAGAAGGCCGGCGAAGTCCTGAAGGAGCTGGAGATGGAGCGTGACCTCCGGCGGAAGGCCGAGAGTAGGGCCGCGGCCCTCCAGCAGAAGGTGGACGAGGACATCGAGGTGGTCCGCTCTCTCCGAGCGGAGCTTGGTGACACGGTGAAGGGAAGGTTGAGTGCTGAGAACGTCTCCACCAAGCTGGAGAAAGAGGCTGCCTATACGCGAAGGGACCTCCAGGTTGAGAGCGATGAGCACGATCTTCAACAAGCTGCAGTTGGGGTGGTCCTTAATGCCCTGAATGTGATGGAGCCGGTGGAGACCAGCCCGCTCGCGGCTCGTGTCGGAGGTATCACGGCTCGGGTGGGCCAACTTGAGGAGAGTGCCTTTCACGCCAGGATTACCCAGGCCTTCACCGTCGCCCACGCCCATTACAAGAAGGAAATAAACCTGAAGGTGATGAGCGAAGGCTTTCCGTCCACCTACGAGGATGAAGAACTGGAGGAAATGGAGAAGATGGTCGCTCCCCTTGCGAAGAACCTAGCAGACAATCTGAAAGAGATGGTTCTCCCTCCGCGGGAGTAATTAATCGAACAATTTTGAGAACAACTTATATGTAATATGTGGACAAGTGTCGGTACTTTTCGAGTCTGGACGCCTTTCGTGCTTTTGCGTCTTAATTTTGTTTTTTACGATCTTACCAATATGTTCCCCTGAATTATGCCGCTGATTATAATGCGAGGAGATCGTTCCGAAAGAAGGAGAGGAGGTAGCCATACCTTAACAGCCCCCGAGTAAGGTCCGACCCCCGCACTTGCTGGGGTCGGGTGTTACTGGAGATCGGAATCGTGGTTCTGGTGACAATGGATGTCATCACAATATTCCCTGCCCTGTCTTCCAACAGAAATCCCAACTGGGGACTCTATGGGCTCGGCAAGGTGGGGCCTTTGAACCTAGTGACCCTGTATTGTTTGGCCCAAGCCCCCGAGCCTTGTCAGGGTCTGATAGGGGTCGGCCGTTATTTGCGTGTTACCCCTGTCCTCGGTTTTCGCAATCGGAGGGGCTGAGTGAACGACACTTGCCTCGACGGCTTGAGTACCGCGCTCAACTGAGCTCGCTAACGGGTACGTTCGTGCGGAATTCGGGTCCATCATTTGCTGATGGGGTCGGCAGAGCCCTCTGGTGGCACTCCACAACTTCTTAACCCGCCTCCCGGCAGATGCCTGAGTCGTTCGATAAGCTCAGGGGGCCCGGTGGCCTCTCCTCGATGGAGATTCTGTGGGTTTGGCTCGAGGTTAGAATCGAACGAGAGAAGGTCGAGACAGTCCCGGTTCGCTTCTGAGCGGGGTCGGGCAGGGCCGCTGGGGCTCGTCTCGGTTATCTCTCCCTGGCTCTGTTCGGCGTGAGGCGGCCTCGAGCCCTTCGCGGGCCGACCTTCGAACCTCAGCCTGTGGTTGCCTATATCGAATGAGGCGACAGCCGTTTCGTGGTGCAACACTGAATCGTTGGGATGCAATGTTCTGCATATGTAATGTTTTGAATGCAAGATTTAATTGAAAATAAAGGCGGGGTCGGTAACGTTACCTTGGTGGTATGAGTGGCGGAAAAGCTCCTACCAGATGGGTCCGGGCCCTGACGTTTGTGACGAGGTTGGAATAACCTGCGTAAGAATTGCTATTCTTTGTTTTCGTGTCTCGGTGACGATCCGAGCCGTTCGATTAACTTGGGCAACCTGACAGCTCTTCCTTTGGGGGAGACTCTGTAGGCGGACCCCTCCGATCCCTTCTTTGAGAAGGCAGACGTCGAAACTAGAGACGCGAGGGGCGTTGAGTATGATTTTTCTGGTGAACAGAAACACCAGTAGCTATCGGGGCGTAGGGTTTGCTAGTTCGTCTAGTTTTACTCAAAGCTTTGTGCCTGTATGTCGTGCCCTTAGTTTCAAGCGTACGGAGGGGTCGGGTGAAGAGGATGTCTAGACTGGTAGTCATCCTCGGCAGCCCCTGAGTGATGTTCGCGTCCCCGCTGTTTGACGGGGTCGGAAACTTGCGAACGAATTTTAACGCATAAAGTGAGAAAGCTGAGAAGCTTATCTTTCTTTGGTCGTTCGTTCGTCGTGTCTTCTGGGCCGAACGGCCGACCCAGGAGATCTGAAAGGTCCCGTCATCGGGTCGTCCGTGGTCCTGCATGGGGAGGCAAAAAGTTGTCTGCCTATGTGGGTGCCTTAATCGCCGCGTCCAGAGCGGGTCAGTGGCGGGCCATACCCAGGCAGTGTTCAGTTTGACCAAAGAGGGACGCCTCGTAGACCGGGGTTCGTCCCGTCAGTTCTGGCGCGTCCCCTCAGATATCAATCAGCATTGATTGCGTATTTAAAAAAGGGGAAGGGAGAGGGTTTTTTGTCCAACCTTTCGCCTTTCCTTAGTTACAGCGCCTCCTCTTTAAGTAGGGAGGGGGAGAGGAGTTCTCATCCCACCTCCCCTTCTGCCTCCGAGCCGCTATCTCTCCTTCTTCCTTTCCGCCGAACGCGTCCGTGCGTCGCGGCAGTTCCTGAGTGAGGAAGAGTAATGCCAGAGAGAGATAGAGAACTTACAAACTTGCTCGTGAGTCTGGTGCGTGATGTCGAGCTGGAGGTTATCCAACATAGGTGAGATGGTGCGCGTGGCCCTTGCTGAGGAGTCGCTGCTGCTAAAGGAAAAAAGGCATTGGTGGGCGTCGTACGTCGTTGACTGCGCCGTCGTTCGCTGTGCTCCTCCCTTGGCAGGAGGCGTTTCCTACCTATACGCCATTGTTAGGGTTATGGCTGGGGATGATGGCGTAGTCCCCAGACGCCATGGTGGTGGCGTCGCTACCGAGGTTGCGGCTGACGACGATGGCGTAGTCCCCGGACGCTCCGGCAGAGGCGTCGTAGATGGTGGCGCCTTCGAGGATCCAGCGAAGATGTCGCCGATGGAGAGCAGTGGCACGGCGACCACAGTAGACGAGCTGGCCCGTGTACACGCCCCGGACGTCACCGATGGAGAGCGTGGCGCGGCGACCGCAGTAGCACTTGGGGTAGAGCTGAGCCGAGACTGTAATGAAATAACGTTGTGGGGAAGCCCCCGAGTAAACAGTCCTCTGAGTATATTGTTCCTTTTTGTAATGACATCGCTTTGTAAGTGGTGAATTTGTGCAAAAAATTACATCCTTTGCTTATGGCAAGCCATTTTTTTATCTTTCTCCCTTCTGTAGGAACAATTTTAGCGCTTTCCAACTCTTCTCATGGTCTAAGTCATAGGAAGCTAGGAACAGTGGGCGAACTAATTCTGATTGAACTGGTGAGCAAAGAGGTTGCAGCCGCTGGGGCGTGGGTGTCTCGCAGTCCTACCAGTTGTATTCAGAATTGGTTCCCAAGATCTTAGCCCTCGAGACTTGTTTATGAGGCGAATGGAAAACTTAGAGAATGTTTGTAAGTATAACACAGGGATTTTTTGCAAGCGTAATACTTGTATTACACATGACCTAATACTTGTATTACACATGACATATGTTACGATCACATGCCAGCCCCCGAGTGAGGTCTGACCCCTCATGATTTGCAGGGGTCGGAAGTCACTAAGGATCGGGGTTCTGTTAAGGCAAAAACTGATAAGGAAAAGTGTAAGCTTATTTTAAGGATAGAAACGACGTAGCTGCTCAATGTTCCAGGCGTTGGTGAAGACCTCGCCTTTGATGGTTTTCAACCGGTAGGCGCCTGGGCGAAGTATTTCCGCGACGATGTAGGGCCCTTCCCAGGGCGGGGAGAGTTTGTGGCGATCCTTGTTGCTCTGCACAAGACGGAGGACGAGGTCTCCGACGTTGAAGGCTCGACCCCGCACCCGTCGGCTATGGTACCGCCGTAACGCTTGCTGGTACTTAGCTGAACGGAGGAGGGCGATGTCGCGGGCCTCATCCAGCTGGTCCATGGCGTCTTGGTGAGATGCCTCGGCTCCCTGTTCGTCATATGCTCTGATTCTTGGTGCTCCATAGTCGAGGTCCGTCGGGAGAACGGCCTCGGAACCGTAGATCATGAAGAAGGGTGTGTAGCCGGTGGCCCGGCTAGGAGTCGTCCTTAGGCTCCAGAGCACAGCCGGGAGCTCAGCGAGCCAACGCGCGCCGAACTTGTTCAACCGGTTGAAAATTCTGGGTTTGAGGCCTTGAAGAAGCATGCCGTTTGCGCGCTCGACCTGCCCGTTCGTCCGGGGGTGCGCGACGGCTGCCCAATCGATTCGGATGTGTTGTTCATCATAGAAGCGAACGAATTTCCTACCGGTAAACTGCGTGCCGTTGTCTGTGATGATGGAGTTCGGTACTCCAAAGCGATGGATGATGTCGAGAAAGAACAGCACAGCTTGCTCGGATTTGATTGTGGATATTGGCCGAGCTTCAATCCATTTTGTAAACTTGTCTACGGTGACAAGCAGGTGGGTAAAGCCCCCGGGCGCCTTTTTAAGTGGCCCAACCAGGTCGAGCCCCCAGACTGCGAAGGGCCACGTGATGGGGATCATCTGGAGAGCCTGGGCCGGGAGGTGTGTTTGCAGAGCGTAGTATTGACACCCTTCGCAGGTGCGTACAATTTGCTCGGCATCGGCTACTGCGGTGGGCCAATAGAAACCTTGTCGGAATGCATTCCCAACCAAGGTTCTTGGTGCGGCATGGTGACCGCATGCTCCACCGTGGATGTCGCTCAGTAGAAGTTTTCCCTGTTCGCCAGGGATACAGAGTTGCAGAATTCCGATGTGACTTCGTTTGTAGAGTTTGCCCTCTACAAGAACGAAGGATTTGGCACGTCGTGCGAGCCGTCGGGCTTTTGTCTTGTCGGTCGGCAGCACGTCGTGGAGGAGATAGTCGAGGTAAAGTGTTCTCCAGTCATTGGGAGGATCGGACTCCATTGCTGGGTCTTCTTCAAGCTCCATGACCTCGGGGTCGGGAGGAACAGTTGGCGGATCGGCCTTGGGGGTCGGACTAGAAGGGCCATCGTCGGCTTGTTCCGACCCCGCGTAGCGTACCGAGGGTTTGCGTTGATCACTGGCAAAGACGCCTGTTGGAACTGGCTCTCGGCTGGATGCTGCTTTTGCGAGCGTGTCGGCCGCTTCGTTGAGGCGCCTAGGGGATATGATTGAGTTCGAGGCCAGTCGAATTTGTCCTCCAGACGTCGGACCTCTTGACAGTACGCCTCCATCTTGGTATCATGGCAGCCTGATTCTTTCATGACCTGGTTGACGACCAGCTGAGAGTCACCCCTGACGTCGAGGCGTCGGATGCCTAGCTCGATGGCGATTCGTAGGCCGTTGATGAGCGCTTCGTATTCTGCAGTATTGTTTGATGAGGGAAAATGAAGCCGAACCATGTACCTCATGTGGACCCCGAGGGGGGATACAAAGACTAGTCCTGCTCCGGCGCCTTTCTTCATCAGCGATCCGTCGAAGTACATTATCCAGTACTCTTGATCGACGGCTGCTGGTGGCATCTGGACCTCGGTCCACTCCGCGATGAAGTCAGCTAGTGCCTGAGATTTGATCGCCGTTCGGGGGACATAAGAAATGCCCTGATCCATCAGTTCGAGTGCCCACTTTGCGGTTCTTCCCGTAGCGTCATGGCTACGAACGACCTCGCCGAGGGGGAATGACGTCACCACTGTCACGGGGTGTGACTCGAAGTAGTGACGTAGCTTCCTTTTTGTGATGAGGACGGTGTAGAGGAGTTTCTGGATCTGGGAGTAGCGGGTTTTGGAGTCGGGTAGCACCTCGCTGATGAAATATACAGGGCGCTGCACCTTGAAGGCGTGCCCCTCTTCCTCTCGCTCTACTATTAAGGCGGAGCTAACCACTTGGGTGGTGGCCGATATATATAGTAGGAGGGATTCTCCGTCGCATGGAGGAACTAGGACCGGCGGCTTAGTTAAAAATCTTTTAACCATGTCAAGCGCCTCCTGAGCCTCGGCTGTCCACTCGAAGCGGTCAGTTTTCTTTAGGAGTCGATAAAGGGGGAGTCCTCGTTCGCCGAGGCAGTGAAATGAATCGGCTGAGGGCGGCAAGGCACCCTGTGATCCGCTGAACCCCCTTTATGTTTTGGATCGGGCCCATCCTCGTGATGGCTGATATCTTCTCTGGGTTGGCTTCGATGCCACGCTCGGAGATGATGAAGCCGAGCAGCATGCCCCTCGGGACCCCGAAAACACATTTTTCGGGATTGAGCTTGATGCCGTTCGCCCGGAGTTTCGCAAAGGTGCGTTCAAGGTCGGCGACAAGGTGGTCAGCCCGCTTGGATTTGACTACGATGTCGTCGACATAGGCCTCAACGGTTCGCCCGATGAGGTCTCCGAAGCAACTAAGCATACAGCGCTGGTACGTTGCCCCAGCGTTCTTCAGACCGAACGGCATTGAAATGTAGCAAAATGATCCGAAGGGCGTGATAAAAGATGTCGCGAGCTGGTCAGATTCTTTCATCGCGATTTGATGGTAGCCTGAGTATGCGTCAAGGAAGCAGAGGGTTTCGCACCCCGAGGTGGAATCGACTATTTGGTCTATTCGTGGCAAAGGAAACGGATCCTTTGGACACGCTTTGTTGAGGCCAGTATAATCAACACACATTCTCCATTTCCCGCTCTTTTTTTGGACAAGAACAGGATTTGCTAACCACTCTGGGTGGTATACTTCCTTAATGAATCCTGCGGCCAGTAGTTTGGCTATCTCCTCGCCGATGGCCCTGCGTTTCTCCTCATCGAAGCGGCGTAGGCGTTGTTTCACTGGCTTGGAGCCTGGGAGGATTTGGAGAGTATGCTCGGTGACCTCCCTCGGGATGCCCGGCATATCCGAGGGTTTCCACGCAAAGATGTCCTTGTTGGCACGGAGGAAGTCAACGAGCGTGCTTTCCTATGTGGGGGAGAGCGCGGTCCAGATTCGGACTTTTTTGCCCTCGGAGCTACTGGGATCCAAGAGGACGTCCCTGGAGCCCTCTGCCGATTCGAACGATCCGGACGACTTCTTTGCGTCGGGTGTCCCTTCAATGACCTCCTCCCTGAGGGTGGCGAGCTCTTCGGATGCGATGACAGCGGATGCGTGTCCACAGCATTCGACCTCGCACTCGTAAGCGCGCTGGAAGGAGGTGCCGATGGTGATGACCCCACGGGGGCCCGGCATCTTCAGCTTCAGGTACGTGTAATTGGGTACGGCCATGAACTTCGCGTAACATGGTCGCCCCAAAATGGCGTGGAAAGTCCCCGGGAATCCTACTACATCGAAGGTGAGGGTCTCAGTCCGGTAGTTGGATCGATCCCCAAAAGTGACGGGCAGGTCAATCTGCCCTAGTGGCACGGCTTGCCTTCCAGGCACGACGCCATGGAAAGGTGCTCGGACGGGACGGAGGTGCGTTCGGTCGACGCCCATCTCGTCGAGCGTCTGGGCGTACATGATGTTGAGGCCGCTGCCCCCATCCATCAATACCTTGGTGAGCCGCTTTGGACCGACGATCGGGTCGACGACAAGCGGATACCTTCCCGGGTGTGGGATGGCATCCGGATGGTCGGTCCGGTCGAAGGTTATGGCGGATTCCGACCACCAGGAGAAAAGCTGGCATGGCCGGTCCAGCGGTATAGACCTCTCTACGTGCGACCTTCTGGCGGCGCCTGGAGTCGTAGGCCGCTGATCCTCCGAAGATCATGAGGGCACCGGTCGGCGTTGGAAAGGCGTCGTCCTTCTCCTCCGTGTCGTCAGTGGTGGGAACAGGCTCCTTCCCCTGCTCCCCCTTGTTCAGGCCCCCGGCCAAGTATTTGCGCATAAGGCCGCATTCCTTGTATAGGTGCTTGGCCGGGAAGGCGTGGTTTGGGCATGGCCCCTCGAGCATTTTCTCGAAGTGGTTCGGAGTGCCCTCCGCGGGCTTCCGGCCACCTTTGCGGTCGGCAGCGGCAACGAGTGAGTTGTCGCGCCGTTGCTTCTTATTTTTCCCTTTGGCAGGGACGGTTGGAGGTGCCTTCGCTGGCGTCCTTGTCCCGCCTTGTCTTTCCGTCGGAGCGATCAAAGATGGCTCCGACCGCCTCCTCTCCAGAGGCGTGACTGGTGGCGATGTCCAGAAGTTCCTTGGTAGTTCGCTGGGCCCCTGCGTCCTAGCTTGTGGACCAGGGATTCGCAGGTCGTCCCGGACAGAAAGGCTCCTATCACGTCGGCGTCGGCGACGTTCGGGAGCTCGTTGCACTATCGGGAGAAGCGCCGGATGTACCCGCGGAGGGTTTCATCGACCTTCTGACGGCAGTTCTTGAGGTCCCATGGGTTTCCAGGGCGTTTGTACGTGCCCTGGAAATTACCCACGAAGATCTCAGTCAGATCCGCCCAACTCTGAATAGCATTGGACGGTAGGTGCTCCAGCCATGCTCGTGCCGAGTCGGCCAAGAACAGCGGGAGATTGCGAATAATGAAGTTATCATCACTCGCACCACCGGCCTGACATGCAAGCCGATAGTCTTCGAGCCAAAGCCTGGGATTTGTTTTCGCCAGAATATTTAGGAATGTTCGTAGGCGGTCGATACCTTAGGGGGAACGCAGCGTTGAGGATGTGGCGGCCAAAGGCCTGAGGGCCTGGCAGGACAGGGCTCGGGCTTCGGTCCTCGTTGCTGTCGTAGCGCCCGCCACGTCGGGGATGATAGCCGCGGCGCGCTGCTTCTCCATCGTCGCCGTGGGCACGTCTCCGGGCGTCGATGATGCTGCGTACGTCGCGGCCACGGCCGAGGCGTTGATGTACTGGGACGGCGGAGGGATGCCCTCCGGCTGGCGGTGTTTGGTGTACGGAGGCGTCCTTGGTGGGGCGCACTGAGGGCGCGCGCTGGCTGGTGTCGGGTTCGCGTCGTCGAGACAACGAACTTTCCGCCTGCTGCGCTGCTGCACGCTCGAGCAACGTGCGAATCTCCCGATAAGCGCGTCGATCCTCGGACGTCGCGGCCTCCGGAAGGCCATGCAGCAAGGCGGTTGCTGCGGCGATGTTCTGGCTGGCTCGGGCAAAGTGAGGAAAGGCCCCATCGTCGGTGAGGATCCTTTGATGTACGGTGCGGGCTGTGGCGCGCGCGCGCCCCCCGTCTTTGCGGCGTTCAATCTCGCGATTGATGTCCGCATATTCCCGGACGAGCCCTTGCCCGGCCTCATCGATCTCTTGCTGCCGGGCCCTCAACTGCTCTATCCTTAGGTGAGATGGGGCTGTCCTCTCTTCCCTGGATCTGCTGTCAGGATTGTTTGTAGGGGTGGCCTCTTCCCTGGAGGCGCTTTCGACGTGACCCTCGGGGGTCTGCGTCATGAAGCATTCCCGGGAAGGGTGGTGGCTCCCCCTACTGGAATCTGAGCTGGAGAGCGATATAGGCTCCTCGTTGAGGAGCTCGTAGAGGGTCTCCGTATCCCGCTCAATCGCCCCTACGAACTCGATGTCCGTGGGTGATTGAACCACACGTAGCGCCAAAAGGCGGCCAGCGGTCGCCGCAGCGTTGCGGAGACCGAACGGAAACGCTGTCGGGGCGCTCCATACGGACCCTTCCGGGCACATGGTGGCATTGTGAGAGGCCTCCTTGGGTGACGGGACTCCCCGGGAGTTGCCCGGTGGGCCCTCAAGCCTGAGACGGCTGAGGTTGATGGAAGGGGGAGATGGGGCGGCTGAGTGAGTCAGCGCCAGCTTTCCTCCTACTATGATGATGAAATCCAGGTCGCCGAAACGCATGTGTGCGCCCAGGGCCCAGGTGATTGCGTGGGTGGCCATTCGAGACTTGATTTGGAACGCACAAACCCCTACCTGGCGCGCCAACTGTCGGTGTTTCATACAAGCACCGGCAAGTAAATTTATAGTAATGCGCGTTAGGCTCGGATGGTGCGCTAAAGGACACAGGATTTATACTGGTTCGGGCGGAACGTCCCTACGTCCAGTTTGCTGCTGCTTGTGTTATTAGCACCGTGAACGGTCTGTAGTAAGGGGTACAAACTGTCGAGAGAGGGACTGGTCCCAAGTCTCTGATGGAAGGATTGAAAGGTGGTCAAGAGCTTCGTAGCCGCTTGAACGTGTGTATATGAGTGCGTTCTATTGTTTTTTTGGGTCCCCCCTTGATGGAGGGAGCGCATCCCCTTTTATAGATGAAGGGGCTGGCTTTACAAGGGTGAGGGCTCCAGGATGCGTACTCTACTTAGTCTTATGGCTCACGTCTACCTGGTCAGGTCCTCCATTCTGATGAGTGCGAAGGAAGATAAGTGCTTACAATGTTGTCGATGTCTCTGTAGGATGTCAGGTTAGTCACAGAATGCTGCCCTGCGCAGGGTATGGGCTGTAGTACAGTGGTTTTGACTTATGAGCCTCCCCCAGCCTTGCTCCGCACGCCTTCTGGTTCCCATGATTCCTTGTTGGGAGAATGCGGGGTCGGGGTCTGGTGTAGCGCCGTGGCCAAGGCCTTCTGACTGGGAGGACCTGGGGGGTCGGGAAGCGGGCGCCGCTCCCCCGGGTCCACAGCGTGGTGACAGAATACCCGTCATTCATGGAGATAGCAAATCCTTTCCTGGAGCGTAGCGGTTGTCGTATATCTTCGTCGGGTTCCGTGTCTCAGAGCTGAAGGCGGCGCCTACAACTCTACAGGGCGAGGTGCATGCACCTATAATGCCTTTTGGGTTCTGCGGCGCCCGAAAGGGTCTAAAGCATCAGTCCTATCGTTCCCTGGCAGTCCTTTTCCTGCCAGGGCGCAGGGTATGGTCCTTGGAGCCATGGTTGACCCGAACGTCTTGTCTCGTCCTGTACCCATCATTACGAGGGATAGATATCGATCAGGGCGAGGCTCGTTCTTGGCCGTCGGGTGAGACGGAGACCAATCCCTATCTCTTGGGCGAGACTAACCCTACCCCTCCAGGATCGGGCGAGGCGGAATCCATCCCTCAGCCCTCGGGTGAGACCGAGCCCGCCCTAAAGGCGTCGGGCGAGACAGAGATTAGCCTTGAGCCTTTGGGCGAGGCAGGGTTATCTCACAAAGGCATCGGGTGAGGCTGACCCCGTCCCTCCAGGATCGGGCGAGACGGAATTCATCCCTCAGCCCTCGGGCGAGACTGAGCCCGCCCTAAAGGCATCGGGCGAGACAGAGTTTGTCCCTCGGCCCTCGGGCGAGACCGAGCCCGTCCCAAAGGTGTCGGGCGAGGCGGAACAGAACTCCTGTCACTCGAACAAGGGATGACATGGCGCCTTTATGCGTCCAGAAGTTTTTCACGTTTGGTGGTTATTGGTTCCACCTTCTGGGGTATCCTGGTATTAGGTCCCCGACACTTGTGGAACCACCATTTGATGTACTAGATACCAATTGATAAATTTCACATGTAGGATCTTATGATGTGGAACCACTTGTAGGATTTGTCATTTGCAATCATTTCTTCAACACTAGATATCTTCATGAGTACCATTTGTAGGATATCACTTAAGTATGATCAAGACACCACTTGTAAATACCATTTGAAGGAACAATGGAGTCTAGATACCAATTAAAATGATCCAACTAGATATCCATTTGCATTGTTGTCTTTTGCTTGTACTCTTTATCATCATCATGAGCTTCTAATATGAATTGAACTAAATTGATTTGCCTAAGCTTCCAAGTCCAGTTTGATCCCTTTTCTAAGCTTCTTCACACTCATTTTGAGGTTATCTTATCAAGGTTGTACTTGTCACTTGTTGGCAATCCAAAATAGATCAAGTACTTAGGTTCACTAGCTCATGAACAAACTCACACACATACCACTAGATCAAGTAACCATTCAAGCAATAGTAGTTGGCTATGAATTTAAACTTTTCATTTGTAATGTATGATCCTAATTAACATGTACTATATGCACTGACCGCATACTAGTAAGGGATGAAATGATCATGCACATTACAATGATACCTTTGCTATCACTACTACAGAAAGGCAATTCACCACTAGGACCTTCACCAACAGTTTTGAGATAACTGGTGGTGATACATATCACCACTGGCTTATGACCCATGGGCCCCCTCCTAGCTAAATAACTGATGGTGATGAACGCTTTCACCACTGGCCCAGCATATGATCCAGTGGTGAATAGAATCTCACCCTTCATCGCTGTGTCATCCGCCAAACCAGCGATAGAAGGATTTTCACCGCTGGCTACTCGCCCTATGTCCGGTGCTCGGAGAAACCATCAGAGATGATAGTTTTTTTATAGCCAGTGCTAAGATGGACGTGTGCGCTATAGTAAGATCTAGCGGTGATCAAGTTATCATCGTTGGATTGCCGTATGAACCGGCAGTAAAGCAACCATTGTTTGAATGGACATAGTTCATCCGATCAAGTGTCGCATTACATTTTTTTGTGAGGAATTAAATTAAAAGCCAAGCAGAAGACAATACATGTGACCAATCCCTCTATTAAAAACCAAGCAGAGGAGCCATTGGTGTTGAAATGTTATTGTAACACCACTACATAGACCTTAGCTTACATTACATACAAGTTAAAGTCGCTGCAAAATAATGACAACATCCATCCAAGATAATCAAACAACATTGATCCATTTAAACATGTCATGATAGAGAGATACATCATAGAACTTTTTTTACTCCTCTGCTAATGACTCCAACTCTGAGAACAAGGGAACATAGGGAAGGTAGTAAGGTCTACCATTGATTTATGGTAGGATGCCACATTTCAAAAACTCATTCTAACATGTAGGGATGACATGAACTTTTTTGTTGTCCATGTTATATGCGACAATGTGATTTTCCTTCCCAACCCCAACAAAGAGAAGTAAATTCCATTGTGGGTGAACCGTTGAGTAGTACTCATTAACATCGTAGTAACAACAAATTTCAATGTTAGTCCTTGCAAACACCTCTAGAATGTTGACATTATGCTTCAATGTTCATTTATTAGTACCATAGTCTTCAAGGGTCTAGATTGAAAGTTTGGACATATTGCGACCACAAATAGTACATACACACAAGTGACCCTGAGCTTGATGGATGGAGGGATCAGAACCACATGGCCTAGGAATTTTCCTCCAAGTCTCTCCCTCCATATCCAAAGCAAGTATCTGAGGGTAATCCCCCAAGTACCCCATAATGTGCAGACAACCGTTAAGATACACAGTTTCAGATGATCTCATTTCTTCTGATCTCTCAATTGTCACACAAGTATTTGGTCCCCATTTAGATTCCTTATAGATCCATGCTGTAGTTTTAGATGAGTAGATGTCCACACCCTTGCACTCATCATCCTACTCCTCTTCTATATATTCAATCACATGGAAGTGTGAGGAGGCTATCGGATATAACCCCAATCAAGCCTCACCAACAGAATGGATGCTAGGCGGCAGTTCCTTGAACTCCTTGGTTGCCAGATTGCAGATGACATAGTGATTTAATCCATTAGCCCCTCGGCATCAGCATAGGATGAGGCCGTTGCAAATATCTGAGATAGCTACATTATCTAAGGTGAAGGGCAAGAAGGACAAGGACATGTGTTCACTGGTGACTCTGGTGTAGCATTGATGGCCTTGGTCCATGTCATATAAGAAGTAGGCTAGAGTCTAAGGTAGCACCTTATGGTTGTTGTAGTCCTTGATGAGGCAGTTCTAGGAGCGACAGACACATTTGCAATAGAACAAGGAGCTAGCAGGGAGGCGGCAGAGGATCTCAACAATGGCATCGTCCATGAGGTTGTCCAGTGCATTCCTCTTGTTGGGGGCCTCCTCCATTTCATCTGTGTGTAGTAGGATGAGAGCTTGCTTAGTAATGAGATCACTAAAGAGGAAAATAATCCAACAAAGATCCAATAGTAAAGTCCACAATTCATACCAAAGTGCAACTTTAATAACCATTAACAATTTTCATGGTACGACCTCAAACAAATTTAGAGTAGCACCACATAGAAATGTGGCCTCAGATATGTTACAAGTTTAAAATAGGTATAATCAGTGTCACCTCCTAGTTCTTTTCATCATCATTGGCCTAACTAGATCTCTAATGCTAGAATATTTATTGTATACCTCATGTTCAAGCAAGGACCAAAACAGTGAAGTGAACAGAAAAGTGAGAAAGGAGACCTACAGATCAGATTTGTCACCTTTGCCATGGCACACAATGGACACGGATGCCAATGCCACCACATGCTCTACCTAGAAGCTACGCTGCCTAGCCTCCAAAAGGATGCCTAAGCCACCACAGCACACCAGGGATCCTCCGCTGCCTTCAATCACCGCCTACGCCAAGCTAGGGTTCGTCGAAGAGAAGGGGAATGGGAACAGAGAAGGGGAATCGGGAATGGGCTATGTTGCAAGCTCAGAAGATGGGCAAGAGGTCGGTGATGGGCCAGCAAGAAGATTGACCTGTGAGCCCAAATAGGCCTTGTTGAACACAAATTGTTTTTTCTTTTCTTTTTCTACTACAATTTCTTGCCTGCTTATTTTCTCTGTCATGTTTATTTTTCTCAGATGGACCTGCGAGCCCAATAGGCCTTATTGAACACAAATTGTTTTTTATTTTATTTTTCTCAAGCGATGTTGGTCTACCATGTAGGTCGCTAGCTGTCGCTTTCATGGCTATGATTCAATTTCCCGAGACACATTTACACAGATGCCTAGAACTCGAGCGAGGTGGCGTTTGGTTCCATGAGAAAGAACAGTTGCATTGGATGATTCACTTCCATGAGACATGTTTACACTGTACATGATCCTTTAAGAATGCAGAGTTTCTACCTGCATAAAATGCTGGCCCTAGTTCCCTAGCGCTCTTCACCTCGTCATCGTTGTGCCTTCATACTCTGCTTTAACGCCGCATCCATCGCCATTCATCACGCACGTGCTTCGACTCTACTTCTTCCTAGGCTACGTCATGATGGACTGGCTCTCGATGGAGGTGGCTGAGGACATCGCTGGCCATGTTGCTGAGTAGTCAAATGCCCCCATGGATGACCTTGCCAGTCTGCGAGCAACCTACTTAGACATGCACAGGGTGTGCGGCACCGCCAAAGTCGGCCGGTGCATACCACTATGTCGGGTGCTACATCGTCAAGGTTTCTAGGAGACCTTGTACTACAACGCTGACTATCGCACTTGCTCATCACCAGGCTGGCCAGGGTGGGCAACGTGGAGGCCTGCTTCCTCACCGGCTTGCGTCCCATATTTGTGGAAGCCCCTAGGTCGTTGATGCCGCAAATGGAATGGCTTCAGCACTCCGCCAAGGCAGGCTATAAACTTGGTATGTACGTCTATGCTCTCATGCTCTATAGGTCCAATACCGGTGGTGGCAATGATGATATTGCCCGACGCCTGTTGAGGGAGCTCGAAGGTGCTGATGAAGCGGGGCCGACTGCACTACCGTGGAAGAACTAGACCTGTACGCAGTTCTGTCAAGACATGTATTGGCAGTTGCAGGACATGGTGCCACATGATGGAGTGCCCATTCTTCTCCCCATTTTTCACCAGGACAGGCATCATCAGTGCATAGGCGGTGGCTACAGTGAGCTCGTTGGATTTGAAAAATGGAACTTGTGGTATAGATTCTACAGCAAGGAGTGTTGGATCTCACGGGAGTGCTACAAGTTATTCACATAAGTGTGGTAGATTAATTCTGAATTAGTGCATGTTAACTTGTGTTAAACATCTGTGTATGTATATCTATGGTTGGTGACTTCAATTTTAATTTGGCAACAACATCAACTATATATGTATCTTGTTGTTCAAAGTTACTTTATTTTAATTTGGCAACAACATCAACATATCTCTCTTATCAAGTGTGCAGCCATGTAGATGATGCTGTACTATGCTAGTTGCCAGAAACACATCCATTTTTCAATAAACAAGGCTAGCAATCGATGGCTGCATAAGCTCATATGGCACTGGTTTCCATAGTACTGAGTAACTAATTGTCATCGATTTAGGTAAGTAAGCGTATCAAACGGTGCACATGTGTGGTATTAAATCAAACGGCACTTGTTCTCCTAGTAACTAACGGTGACTTGTTTCGGGCATTAGGCGTATCATACGTTTACATGTGCAAGGGTATTTGGGTAATGGAATCTTCACCAAGCACTCCAACTTCCATGCACTCATGCACACCTCCTAGTAAGTAACAGTGATCTAAAGTCAATGTCAGTGCATTACGGTGGTGTTACAACCACCAGGGCGTTCATACGGTGATGGTTGATGCTCGAAATCTATGCCATCCATTAGTGCGTATTGAATCCGGACCCTTCGTCTGCACTGAAACCCTAAAAAGGCTGGCCAGCCCATTGTTCCTCCCTCACTATTTGTGTGCACGCCTCGCATCACACCGCCGCCAAATCCAAAGGCAAGGTATGCTTTCGCACTTTGTCGGATTATTTTCATCTTTAAGCCTTGTTTGGATGTTGTCAGATTCATCTCAATCCACATGTGTTGAGGTGGATTGCTGAAATATTTAGCTCAAGATCCACTTCAATCCACCCCAACACTTGTGGATTGATGTGAATCCGACTACATCCAAATAAGATCTTGATCTCATTAGTAAGGAAGCTCTCATCGTACTACACACTGACGATCGTAGGCCCTTCAAAATGGAGAGGCCCCAAGCAACAGGAACACACTGGCTAGGCTCACAGAGGATGTCTTTCTCAAGATCCTCCACCACCTCCCTGCCTGTTCATTGTTGTGCTACAAATGTGTCTGTCGCTCGTGGAACCGCCTCATCTCTAACAACCTAGTGCTTCCCCAGACTATGGCCGACTTCTTCTACGACGGTGAGAATGGTAGGCAAAACTTCACCAGCCTCACCGATGGACACCCCGACTTGACCTTTTTGCCCTTCCTCAAGGACAATGTAGCTGTCTCAAATTGCTACAATGGCCTCATCCTATGCTTCTGCCTTGGGGCTACTACTGGATACCGCTATGTCATCTGCAATCCGGTAACCTAGAACTTCAAGATACTGCCGCCTAGCATCCATTATGATGGTGAGGCTCACTTGGGGTTCGATCTGATAGCCTCCTTGTAGTACCATGTGATTCAATATGTGGAGGAGGATGGTGAGTGCGTAGGTGTGGAGATCTACTCACCTGAAACTACATCATGGAGCTATAAGGAATCTAGGACAGGTACTGATGTGACATTTTTAAGACCAGGAAGTGTTTTTCTTAACGGTTGTCTACACATTATGGGGTACTTAGATGGGTACTCTCATATATTTGCTGTGGATATGGAGGGAAAGACATGGAGGAAAATTCTTAGGCCTAGTGGTGGTCTACCCTCTATCCCTCAAGCTCAGGGTCACTTGTGTGTTTGTACTGTTGGTGGTCAAGATATATCCCAGCTTTCAGTCTGGATCCTAAAAGACTATGGTACTAATGAATGGAATTGAAGCATACTGTCAGCACGCTTAATGTGTTTGGAAAGGATAGTATTGAATTTGGCTTCATGGATTGTGATGAGGACAACGCAGCAATTTTAGTTCACCTAGAATGGAATTTGATTTTCTTTGTTGGGGAGGAAAGAACAATCATTGCATATAACATGGACCATAGAAAAGTTCATGCCATCCCTGCCCTTGTCATTCGGTATAATAGATGCAAGCTCATGACAGAGTTCATGAGCAAACCTTACTACATTCCTTATGTTCCCTTGTTCTCGGATTCATTAGCAGAGGCATAAATAAAGCTACATTTGATGTATCTCTCTATCATGGCATGTTCTAATGGATCAATGTTGTTTGATTGTCTATGGACATGTTAGTTTCCGCTAGGATGGATGTTGTCATTTTATTGCAGCTAAACTAGTGTGCCATCTTTGTTGTGTTCCTGAAAAGCACTACAATGCTATAAAAACATTATGCAAAAGCACAGAAGGCACCAACACAATATTGTCTCACATTGATTAGCATACATCAGAGACACTAACACTAAGGTAGCAACCACAAACTTTCACTTCCACATTACAACAGCTGATGACACCAATTAGAACACCTACAAACCCTACAAATAGAGATGCTAAAGTTGAATAGTCAACCACAATTTGAACTTACTTGTTGTCCAGTTCCTACTTGCACTCAACAATCAGCACCTTAGACTCACCAAGCTGCACCTTCATTTTGCAAATGTCAGAGACAAGAGCATCCATGATTTGCCAGACTTCATTCAGTTCTTCCTTCACAGCGGCATAAGATTCAGCAGACAATGGAATCTCACATCATGTGTCCTTCATCTTTAACCTGCGTTCAAGAGCTTGTAAGGCTTCATACTCAGCCTCTGACCGAATGAAGCCACAAGTGGTAGGATCACCCTAAGTTCAGATCGTTGTCGCTGGGGTCAAAAAACAACACTAACAACAAGCTACCACTGGTCAATAAACAAGAATGCCAAGAAATCTAACCTTCACGTTGTATGGGCACTTCAAGAACCATAGGTCCTTTGTGTCCTCCTGCTTGCTTTGGATGCGAATCAAAGGAACAAAGCAAAAGGGGCACTCCCCTTTGCTTCTGCTAGGCGCTAGACACAGTCGAACCTCCCCTTGCCATCAGGCTTCACCATCCGATAGTGCCACCGCCAGCACCGTCGATGTAGCCGCATTCAATCTCGTCCGCCACCTTCAATCACCGCCTCCACCGATCTAGGGTTCATCGAAGAGATGGGGAATGGGAACAGAGAAGGGGAATGGGGAATGGGCGATGGTGGCCTGGTTGTAACGGTTAGGTGCTGATAGTGGGCCCTAAAAGCTCACAAGGGGCAAAAAAATTGTATTGTACAAAATGGCAAAAAATTTTGGTCACACAAGGGGGTCGAACCGGACACCTTAGTCTCCATAGGAGCTTTACTTGTCCAATTCACCAAACCAGTGAGTTCGACAGAGCAGCCATTTTAAATGAAAAAAAGGATGATAAGCACCTCTTCATCAGAGTGGTTCTGAGCGGTTCACGTAGTACCTAACATGAATGGTTAGGTCCATCGGCGTATGAAACTATGTGCAATGATCTGACGGTGTCCACAAGAGTTAATGAAAAAATTTCTAGTGGGGTTTTGAACTTTAATTTTAAGTGATAGTGGATTGCTAAGGTGGACACCTAGTGGGGTTTTGCTTTATAAGAGTATAGGATTACAATAACAAAGACCTAACAATAAAAATACATATACAATAACAAAGGCCATTCTCCAAATAGGTCAATGTTACAATCAAAGTGTACCAACACATTATAAAATAACCACTTCAAAAACATTCTTCTAGCACCAAAGTAGGGAGAAATAGGTGCTAGAGGATGCCAGAGGTGGATGACGAACTACGCCAAACACTAGGCATATCATATGTTATACATGTGCGAGGGTATTCAGATTTTACCCCAAACACTCTGACTCCTCGTGTAAACATGCATGAGTCCTTTGGTCTACCAGATATTGCACATCATTAAGTATTGTTATAGATGAGGATGAAATGTGGTAGGGAATCAAATGTGACAGGGAATCAAATGTGCCAGGTAAAGGTGGCATCGTGTTCACCGCTCCAGTCACCCATGACTCACAGTGGGTGGCCATGGATGTCACGGACCTTGACTATTGCCTTCTCCTGCATGTGTCTTGAGGTGGGGCTATTTAAACCAATGTAAGGGGAGCCTATTTGGCAAACTCCAACCTTATTCCTCCCTAAGCATCAGAAAAAATAGAGAAAACCTTGAGTTGCATGAATGCACATAGTCTCCCATCACCATGACCTCCCTTGTCCTGCATCGCCTCTAGCACTGCTGGGAGAAGGCCATCAAGATCCACTTCTGCCAACACCTATGCATGGCTATATGTTCGCTAGTTTCCTTAGTGTTAGTGGAAGTTTTGCGATGATAGGGAGGAAAGCATGTAGCTATGGAGCTTTGTCACAACATAAGAAGGGAACACACTTGTTTTCCTTCCTTCTCTTCCCCATGGTTTCCTGTGCGGGTTGGTCTCCTTGTGGGGCTCCTTCTCCTCCTCTTAGGGCTCCTTCTCCTCATGGGGCAAAGAGCGCTTGAAGGGGTTCTGGTGTACGCTTGGTACAAGTGACTAGTTTCTCATGCACAAGCGCAAGCCTCCCTCATCCTGCATCGACTCTAGCACTGCTGGGAGGTATCCTATGTAGTTGGGTATGGGTAAACCCCATACTTGAAAGGTCTTTGTTATTGTACATCTAGAAGTATTCGATAGGTCTTTGTTATTGTACACCTATCGAAAGTAATGGAGTTTATCAATAAAAGTTCATTAAACAACTTTATTGTTGTATATGTTCAACTTTGTTAGATCAGATGACACTAGTTTCCAAAGTAACTAACAGGTGATCAGTTTATGTAAATAGCCGTAACGGTGATCAACTGGTGGACATGTGTGCTATTAGATCAAACAGCACTGGTTCTCTTATTACTAAGTAATGGTAACAAGTTCAAGGGAATCTAAACCACATTGTGCCCTCTGCTCCATCATGCTGTAGTAGCGATATCTTAACCATCGTGATCTCATACGCAACTCCGCTTGTTTTCCTTCCTTCCTGGAGCTCTCCTCTTCCCACAGTCAGGTATGGGTTTGATAGGTATTTATTATTGTAAACCAATTTAATGTAATGGACTTGATCAGTTTGCCCCTAAGTACAAACTAATAAAAAACATTATTTATCACATCCTGGGTGGATATGATGTCCATGATGGCCTCCACTGCATCATCGAAGTCTTTGATTAACTCTTGTGTAGCTCGGGGTTGTCGCCTATCGGGAAGCCGGTCTCCATAGTGCGGAGCTCATACCCAGTCTGGACCTGCATCATGACTAGGGCCATCGACGCACCGCGGCGAATGGGTCTCCTAGACACGCATCGGGATGTCGTGGAGGCGGGCGTTGATGAAGGGGCCCTAGGCGTTAATGGCCATCGTAGCCGCATTTGCCGCCAGTTGGAGGTTCTCCAACTGGACCATCATGGCTGGCAATCATAATGAGAATGGAGGTTTTCTTGAATATCATCTTACCTGCCACCATGGCATCGGATTTGGCCAACCGCGCCCAGGAGGCATTGACCTCTTCCTCGATGGTGAGAAGGGTGGCTTGAGAGGCCTTGAGGCGGCCCTCAAGCTGACCATTTTCCCGAGTTGCCTTGGAGTAACGATCCTTGGCCGCCTACCACTCTCGAAGGAAATGTCGGACGTCATCGCCTGGTGTAGGAGTCGGAGGAGTCCCCCAACAATTCTAGCGCGGCGGCGAACACGGCATTGGAAGGCTCGCTAGAATTGGGAGGAGGATGAAACCTATCATTGAGGACGAACCTACAGATGCATTAGTAGATGATTCTTGCTATGGACAGGAGCGTTCAGTCTTACCTCATGCAGCAGAGCTGCTGGCCGACCGAAACCTCCTCCACTGGGAGATCCTCCGCCGCGCGCTTGCCATGGTGATCCTCTCCTACCATGGGCGCTGGTCTAGATCAGTGGAAGGAGAAGGGAACTACTATAGGGTTTGTGAAGGCAGGAGAAGCATAGAGAATAGAAGCAGTTGCGAGATGTGTGTGTTTGAGGCCAGGGCTCTTGGGTGGTATTTATAGCCACGAAGCGAAGTGGCAGATATCTCGAGACGTGCAAAAGGTAACCGCAATTAATAGAAGGTGAAGCTCCACCCCACTAATGTCGAAGAGAATGTAGTGTTGATAACTAAGGACAGAAGTTGAAGAGTTTTCTTAGTGGTGGTCGTGTTTTCAGACTTAATTGTATTGAAGTCAGAAGTCTAGGATCGACTATTTTCAAATCGCCCCTTTTAGCTGAAATAAGGGATAAACAGATCGACAGTCTAGTTCTCATTAGTTTTACATAGGATATATGTTACAAATAGTGACATTTAGATTACAAGTACAAAACATCCTAGATTGCCTTCAAAGCTTTTAGCCAGATGGCGTCAACTTCTGCAATTTGTTGCCTGTCTTTTTTGGTTGATCCAGGGATGTTCTTGAGGTTGCTGCGGATGGCTTTACCCTCTTTGAGTTTGGTCAACATCTCCTATTTCTTTTGCTTGATGACATTAGGTATTTGAGCCAGGTTGGACTCATGACGATCGATTGCAGTCTTCACATTCTCTAGTTCTTTCTTGAGTTCGGCGCGCTTAACTCTGAGTTGGTTCAGCTCCTGGTTCAATCTTGAAGTGGGAGTTCTTCAAATCATCAATTAGTTGTGCTAGCTCTTTGGCCTCTTGTTTGTTGGAGTTTTTCTTGGCCAATAAAGCTTCATGATCAGCTAGGTTTCTCTGAGCCCTTTTCACTCTTGGAGCTTGATCCTCAATGTTGGACAAAGGTGTCAGAACTTTAGCAAGATCTAAAGGCAAGTTGCCCTTAATGGCTAGGAAAGTTCTTCTCACTAGATCTGCAACTTGGACCAAATTGGCTATATCCTTTTTGAGCATTGGCAGCATGTCTTTTAGCCAATTTTTTGTCTCCTAACAAAGTTTTTTTGGAGGAGATGGCCGATGAGCTGATTTCACCTTCATCTATATACTCTTCAAAATTGAAAGAGTAGCTCAGAGCTGGTGAGTTAAGTGCCTGTAGGTGGGTAAGGAAAAATTTTGTTAAGAAATAACAAGTTGTTTGAAACTAAGAAAAATGAGGAAGATACAATACCTTTTCTAGGGTAGGTTCTATCTGAGGAGAAGGAACAACTGATGATACACCAATGATATCTAGTTGAATCAGTTCTGGACTTTCAACAATGGTATCTGCAAACATCAAGGAAAATTTTTCAATTCATGTTTGTTGTAGAAGGATAAAATAGATATATGATTTTCTTACCATCGATTGTTTGCGCTGAACTGGGGAATTGACAGTCTGGGTTTCAACATCAATAGGATCACCTTCGACTGATGGACTATCGATTTTTTGTTCATGTGTGGACATTTCCTCAGGTAGTGTCTAATGACATGAGATGGCCAGACAAAGATGAAAATTGAATGAAAAAACAAGAATTTTGAGGAGATATCATGGCAGCATCAGGAGGTGAAGTGGAAGGATTCTCATTTTCTGCTATTTTGGAAGCATCGGTTGTTTCAATCGTAATCGGCTCCTTTGGGAGGTCAACCGATGAAGGTCTG
Organism: Miscanthus floridulus; assembly: GCF_019320115.1. Classification (NCBI taxonomy): domain Eukaryota; kingdom Viridiplantae; phylum Streptophyta; class Magnoliopsida; order Poales; family Poaceae; genus Miscanthus; species Miscanthus floridulus. Next base: position 76,664,135 of record NC_089585.1, read on the forward strand.
GTTGGTGCTGATCCAAACGTCTAGGACAATAGTTTAGCGCCTAGAGCCGATTGGGATGCAATGGTGGACAACTATAAGAAAAGCAATTGGATTAGAAATCGACCATCATTTTGGAAAGAAGATAGATTGTTTTACCTGAGCAGATGATGGTCTTATTCTATGAAATCTTTTCCCAATGGTGGTTTTCTAGGGTTACCCCTTGAGGTGCTTTGCGTTTTGAGGATTGATATGTTACAATTGTAGGAGCAGCCTGGGTTTTCATTAGTTTCTTCAGTGTGGGTGTAGTTTATCCTAGTCTTGAGATTGGACATGGCGGATAATACTCTATGGCATGCCCTTTTCTGTCCACATTTTGGGGATTGAATTCCGCATCCTGCAAGGAGGTTTCTGTTAGATGAGTTGGCAGAAAGACTTTAGCAGATGATTTTTATGGAAGAAAAAGAGTTAACTAGTTTCCACACTGATTAGAAGCGAAATCTTCATCTAGATCTATGCAACTAGGATGGACTGGCCTATAGAAGAGATGGGAGTGCCATCCTTGCCACCAGGAATCATATAAATTTAAAGTGAAGGTGGCTCTAGTCCATTCATGTAGATAGAGGGAAGGAAGATTTGATCCTAACTAGAAAACTCTAGAAGCTTCCATTGCCTCACTGATGCCTTCTCTCGGTTTTAGTATATCTTTGAAAAATAGCCAGGGGGCAAGTTGACCAAGACCAAACCGACGAGCTATGAAATAAGGGTTGTAAAACTCATAGGTTGGAAGGTTGCCTAGAAGAAAAGAACATGTGGATATTTTGCCACAGCCATGACTGAAATTCAGCTGGTAAAACAGAAGGTTTGATGAAAGAATTGAAGATTACAGCTTGTCGTTTTGTCTGAGCAGCCTAATTCAAATCAAAATTTGAATGGGAAGACCAATTCATTGTCGTCATCTTCATCATAGGGTAGCCTGGTCAGAATATCTGCATCAAACCCTTATAAAACTTCTTGAAGAGGTGGCCCACATTGACAACAATTGTTATGGCCGATGTAGCTTCACCATAGTTCATTACACTGGCGAGTTCTTCCTTCTTTGCCTTTGTATTCCTCATCAAAGTTGGAGGAGGGAAAACTCAAATTCTAGAGATTTGTCTTCACAATCTTGTGCATATATAGATTTAACCACATTTGTATTAACCACCAAGGGCCGCTGATGGTGTGCACTGCTTCATTCTTCAATAGTTGGGCAGCCACCTGGTGCATCAAGTGGTAAGCTGATCCTAACAAATATTTTCCAAGAGGAATCTCAGCGCCTACTGCTAGATGCTCTGCCAAGAGTTTGTGGTTGTAAGTCGGACCACAAGATGACCCGCTGAAGATGAATCTTTCTAACCACATATTCAAAAAAGCCACATGTTCTTTTTCACTAACAGTCGATTCAGTCCCAATGTGGTTCTGGATATAGCTTGCCCATCCTAGTGCAGTCCGATATTTTGTCTAGCTTCTTCAACCCAACACCTAAGAGTTCGTATGGCTGCATTGGTCCTGTTATTCTGAGGCTAGTCAACATATGAACATTGGCCAAGGTAATAGTCATTGGACCATGGCCAAAGACAAAGGTATTCAAGGTGTTGGACCAGAAGTAACAAGTGGCAATTAGGAGTGAATCATTTCTTTCCATCCCGGACAGTGAAAGTATTAGGCATTGGCATTAAATCATAAACTTCCCAATCTCTGCCCTTTTAGTCTGACACTCTTCGGAACCAGACTCTCCATCCCTTAGGCATTTGGGCCAATTTCTAAAGGGATTTTTGGTGTTCCAAGAAGATAAATCTACCAAAGGACTACTTGAAGGGAATTTGATTGGTTTCTTGATTGATAAAATCTAAAGGATTAGCATCTCCCATGGGTCCAAGGTAATAAGCATTTGAAATAATAGATGAAGGAATCAAAATTTCATTTTCCATTCCCTACAGAGTCAGATGAGATGAACTTAAGGAAAAGGAAATACAGAGCAGCAGCTAAAAGTTGAGAAGTGGAAATTTTGAGACATACCTCAAGGATGTGGATGTTGGTCACCATTGTGAATCTGAGAAAGGGTTGCAGAGGAGTGACTTGAAAAGCAGCCCGAGCAAAAGGGAGAAACTGCTAGGGTTGGAGCTCTGGTGGTGGCAGCTTTGGTTGATAAGGCTTGTTCGGAGAAGAAGAAGGGGGAAGTAAATCGGCCGGGTGGATTGAAGATGATACTGTTGGAATGTTATATAGAGTTTGGCCCTAAAAGTCAAGAGTCACATGTTTGTTTCGAAATAGGTGGTTGCAACGCGGTGAGCAGATGAATGAAATTTTGGAATAAAATTATTTTTATCCCAAAATTGGGGGGCATGTGTTTACACCAAAATTTGGGAAGGAGAACGTGGGAACTCAAAGCTTCTAGGATTGTGTCATCAAGGAATCGGTTGCGTAAAGATCAATATCAGCTGATTCAGATGCGGTACTAGAATCGGCTCTTTTTGGATGACATCAGCAGACGACGTCAATGGACCATGGGGAAAGATATGTTGGACTCTACAGAAAGAAAAAGATTAGAGTCCAAGTTATTTTAAGTTAGGAATGTTTTCTTTGATTCCAAGAATTGTAATGAGTCATATTTGAGAAGGATTCATGTTTAGGTTCTAGGTATAAATATTGGACCCCGATTATTGTACAAGAGGATGAACAATCAATCAACATAATCTTTTCGGCTTTCGCCATCGCATTAGGAGTAGGAGTACTATAGACCTCGATGAGTTCTTCAGTAAATAGGGCTGCATCGACTGATCGACCCCCTAGCTTGCTTGTGAGTACCGTCATGACTTGTATTATGCTTGTAAAGCTGCATCAGCTGATTGACCTTTTATGAGTTATAATATAAGTTAGTTATCGATTCATATTGTTGTTTGTAAGGCTGCATCAGCTGATTGATCTCTTACGAACCATAATATAGATCAAAGTTATCAATCTTGTGTTAAATAACTTGTTGTTTAATACAATATCACTAGTTATCGAATCTACTAAGATTAGTAAGATTTTCCTTACTGTTTTTGGTTGATTCACCTAGTTATCGATCTTGTTATAATTAATGTTTTATTAATTATAACAAATCACTTGATTGAGATAGAGATAGAATCAGCATCATATCATCTTAATTGGTCATCTTCTAGTCTGGTCACACTTTGAATCTTATAATTGATGGCTTAATTCTACTAGATCGGTTGTTTTATCTCTATTCCAATCAAACATAGTATGCATTCAAAGACATGTTCCAATCTTGAGTAAGTTCACTAGTTAATAAGATTTAATCCAATGACACAACTATAGCTGCATTGACCTAGTCGAACCTCACTAATAAGACTTTGGATTAGAAATTATCGATTAGTGGTTTTGTTCATGATCAAGATATGTACTCTGTTTGTTTGCTATGCATGCATCAGCTATTTTAGCTGATTCGCCTGTGCTTTCACACATATAGCATGTTTTTCATGAACCTGTCAATATATAGATGGTTTTATAGATTCTTTGGCTTTAGTTTGTTATTATTATCATAGTTGTATCAATCCGATCGAACCTCACTGTTGATGGTAACAGATTAGATTCAGAACATTTGTAGATTCATTTGTACTAGACAGTCAATTATTTTGCATGTTATATCCTTTCTCGTTAAACTTATCGGATCAATGCTTTACACTAGGTTATATCCATCTAGCTGATGTTGTTTCCTTATATTACTTATATTTAGGTGTATTATACTTATTCTATCTAGATTAATCAATCATAATAAAATTGCTATGACCCATGAATATCAGTTATTTTGAATTCGTACCATCATCGTTGATATTAGCCGATAATCTTCAATTCAGCGATCCTTGCTTTACTAATTGCATTGCCACAATTTTGCGCCAACAGCTTCAAGTACCTCAATATTCTCTTTGTAGCCTTCAAATGACTTTCTCTTGGTGAGGCTTGAAATCTTGCATACATGCGCACACTAAACATGACATCTAGCCTTGATGCTGTCACATAGAGTAGGCTTCCAATCATAGACCGATACAACTTTTGATCCACCATGTTGCCACTTACATCACTATCCAAATTACCATTTGTTCTCATTGGTGTACTAATTGGCTTTGCTTCATTCATGCCAACCTTCTTGAGCATGTCTTTGATATACTTGCCTTGACTCACAAATGTACCATTCTTCAATTGCTTGATTTGAAGACCAAGGAAGTAACTCAACTCTCCAATCATGGACATCTCAAACTCATTAGCCATCATCTTCCCAAACTGTTCACAAAATTCTTCATTGGTTGATCTAAATATGATGTCATCAACATAGATTTGCAACACAAACAAGTCTTTGCCAATCTTCTTGGTGAAAAGAGTGGTGTCAACCTTACCCATCATGAACCCTTTAGAGAGTAGGAAATCCCTCAACCTCTCATACTATGCTCAAGGCGCTTCCTTCAAGCCATACAATGCCTTCTTCAACTTGTACACATGGTCAGGCTTCTTGTCATCTTCAAAACCAAGAGGTTGCTCAACATATACTTCTTCATTGATGTAGCCATTTAGAAATGCACTCTTGACATCCATTTGATAGAGCTTGATATTGTGGGCACAAGTATAGGCTAGTAAGATCCTAATTGCTTCCAATTAGCAACCGGGGCATATGTTTCTCCAAAGTCAAGACCTTCAACTTATGTATAGCCTTGTGCTACCAATCTTGCTTTGTTCCTTACTAATATCCCATCTTGATCTTGCTTGTTTCTATAGACCCATTTGGTTCCAATCACATTGTGTCCCCTTGGTCTCTCAACTAACTCCCACACTTGATTTCTTGTGAAGTTATTCAATTCTTCATGCATAGCATTCACCCAATCAATATCCTTTAGTGCTTCTTCTATCTTCTTTGGTTCAATGGATGACACAAATGAGAAATGCTCACAAAATAAAGCCAATCTTGATCTTGTTTGCACACCTCTAGAGATATCTCCAATTATAGTGTCCAATGGATGATCTCTTGTAATATGAGTTGATTGGAAGTATTAGAACTTGATTGCTTGCACTTGCTTGATCATTAGGTTGAGATGATGTACTAGCCACTTGTTGGTCTTGTACATTGTCATGAGAGCCACTTGTACTTGCATGATTAGTGTCATCTTGCACATTTGAGTTAGAGAGCACTTGCACTTGATCATTTTCTTCATCATTCACTTGCCTAGGCCTTTATTCACCAACATTTATATTCTTCATGGCATTTGAAAGTTGAATGCCTCTAACATCTTCCAAGTTCTCATTTTCATCTTGAGAACCCTTGGTTTCATCAAATTCAACATCATAAACTTCTTCAAGAGTACCACTTGCCAAATTCCAGACTCTATTTGCTTTGCTAGTGGTTGAGTATCCAAGTACGAATTCCTTCATCACACTTCTTCTCAAACTTACCCAATCTAGTGCATTTCTTCAAGATATAGCATTTGCAACCAAAGACCCAAAAAATATATAATGTTAGGCTTTCTACCATTCAAGAGCTCATATGGTGTCTTCTCTTTCAATGGGTGACAATATAGGCGGTTGCTACAATAGCAATCCATGTTGATAGCTTCGGCCCAAAAAGATTGACTCACATTGTATTCACTAAGCATAGACCTTGCCATATCAATTAGTGTTCTATTCTTCCTCTCAACAAGGCTATTTGATTGTGGAGTATACTTGGCCAAGAATTGATGTCTAATTCCAAAATAATCACACAACTCATCAATTCTTGTGTTCTTGAACTCACTACCATTGTCACTTCTCACTCTCTTGATGGTTGTTTCGAACTCATTGTGAATGCCCTTGACAAATGATTTGAATGTTGCAAACATATCACTCTTGTCCACTAGAAAGAATGCCCATGTGTATCTAGTGTAGTCATTCACTATCACAAAGCCATATTTGTTTCCACCAATGCTAGTGTATTGTGTTGGCCCAAACAAATCCATGTGCAACAACTCAAATGCTTTACTAGTGCTCATCATGCTTTTCTTAGCATGGGTGTTTCCAACTTGTTTGCCGGCTTAACAAGAGCTACAAAGTTTATCCTTCTCAAACACAACATCTTTCAAGCCTCTAACCAAGTCATGCTTAACCAATCTATTCAATCATTTCATTCCAACATGACCAAGCCTTCTATGCCATAACCAACCCATACTAAACTTAGTGAACAAGCATGTTGACAATTGAGCTTCACTAGCATTGAAATCAACCAAGTATAGATTCTCATATCTAAAGCCTTTGAAGATCAAATTAGAGCCATCTACACTTATGATCTCTACATCATCTACTCCAAATATGCATTTGAATCCAAGATCATACAATTGTGCCACAGATAGCAAATTGAAATTCAAGCTCTCAACTAGCAACACATTGGAAATGCTCATGTCATTGGATATTGCAATCTTACCAAGACCTTTGACCTCGCCTTTGCCATTGTCACCAAATGTGATACTATCATAACCATCATTTCTATTGGTGTTGATTGAGTTGAACATTCTTACATCATCGGTCATGTATTGAGTGCACCCACTATCAAGAACCCAAAGCCTTCCTCCAACTTTATAATTGACCTACAAAAGAAGATCAATTCATTTTAGGTACCCAAACTTGCTTGGGTCCTTGGAGGTTAGTCACTAAGCTCTTTGATACCCAAATGGCTTTCTTCTTTGAGCTCATCCATGGTGCACCAGTGAACTTATCATTCACACCATTTGCACCCTTAGTAAGTACATAGAAAGAATCAAGCTTAATTGAGAATACATTGGCTTGATACTTCTTTTTCATATACTTTTGCTCTACATGACCAACTTGCTTGCAACTAGTACAAAACCGACCATTGTTCTTCACAAAACTAGTCTTGTGAGGAGCAAAGGCCGCCTTATCTTTCTTGGGGGTATAGCCCATTCCTTGTTTGTAGAGAGAAGCTCTTTGGCTACCCAAGCATATAAGCCAGTGGTCCTCACCACCATAGGCCTTAGCCAAGGTGTGAGTGAGCTCATTGGCCTCCTTCTTGAGTGTCTCATTCTCAACCATTAGTGAGGCATCACAAGTGAAACCATCACTACTAGATGAGGTAGAAGTAGATGTGCTACAAGAAGGGTTAGTAGGAGCAACAATGATAGGCTTATAGAATGATTCATCAATTATATCATAAGTTAAGCCTTTGTCACATGTTATAACATGCTCCTTCTCATTTTACTCATTAAGTAAAGAGGAATGAGCTTTTTCAAGCTTCTTGTGAGCCTTGCCAAGCTTCTCATGGGCTTCCTCTAGCCTCTCATGAGATATATTGAGCTCATCAAAGGCATGCTTAAGGGCTTTTAGTTCCTTTTGCAAGTCTTTGTATTCCATTCTCTTAATGTTAAAATGTTCTTTAGCATCTTCTAACATATCAATTAATTCATCTTTAGTGGGTTTATCATCATTGTCACTTTCACTTTCATTATCATGTTCCTCATCACATCCATCATCACAATTTCGTACCTTAGTGGCCTTAGCCATGAAGCATGATGGAGTGTCAAAGAGAGAAGGCTTCTCATTGATAGCAATGCTTGCAAGAGCCTTCTTCTTGGTGGTCTTGTCATCATCACTATCATCATCATCACTTGAGGAAGCATCACTATCCCAAGTGACCACATATGAACCACCCTTCTTCTTCTTCTTCTTGATGGTCATCATGTCCTTCTTCTCTTTCTTTACCTTCTTGTCCTTCTTCTTGCTCTTCTTGTTGTCATTATCATTGTCACTATTGTATGGGCATTGAGAAACAAGATGATCCTTGCTTCCACAATTAAAGCACCTTCTTGACTCTTCCTTGTTCTTGGATGAAGACTTCTTTCTTCTAGCATGGTAGCCCTTCTTCATCATGAACTTTCCAAATCCCTTGACAAAGAGAGCCATCTTCTCATCATCCATCTCATCAAAGCTCAAGTCTTCATCTTTACTTGATGATTCTTGCTTTGTCTTGTCCTTGGATGATGTGGCTTGAATGCGACACTCTTCTTGTCATCCTTCTTCTCATCTTTCTTCTCCCTCTTTTCTTCCTTCTCATTTTCATCTCTATAAGCATCATTAGTCATGATATCTCCCAAGATTTGGTTTGGTTTCATTGTGTCCAAAACGGTCCTCACTAGCAAGGTGACTAACATGCCAAATCTTGTGAGTAAGCATCTCAAGAACTTATGAGAGAAGTCCTTGTCCTCCACCTTCTCACCAAGTGCTTTGAGATCATTGACAAGAACTTTCATCCAATGGAACATGTCCAGCACACTCTCATCTTCCTTCATCTTGAAGCTAGCAAATTTCTCCTTGAAAATGTATGCCTTTGCACCCTTTATTGCATTGGTGCCCTCGAATGATTCTTCCAACTTCTTCCAAGCCTCATGAGCCATCTCAATGTTCTTGATTTGCTCAAATGTTCTCTCATCAATTGCATCATGAATGACACTTAGAGCAATGTCATTATTTTGGAGAAGCACTTCTTCGGCCGTGGTGGGATTCTCCAAGGTCGGCAATCTCAATTTTGGTTTCTACCACCTTCCACACCCTTCTATTGATTGACTTGATATATGTGGTTATCTTTAACTTCCAATATGGATAATTTGTGCCATCAAATTGGGGTGGCTTCTTGGTGTTGTTGATTTGAGCCATTTTGACACCAAAGATTGTTAAGCCTCAAATCATAGTGACCACGGCTCCGATACCACTTGAATGGTCCTAATGGCTAGAGGGGGGTGAATAGCCTATTAAAAATTTCTACAACAACACTAAGTAAACCGATTAGACAAATATGAGGCGAAGCGAGTGTTGCGCTAGCCTACTAAAAATGCAAGCCACCTACCACAATTCCAGTTTCTATAGTCTCTATCCACACAATGGCTATGTCACTACACTAAGTTAGTGTGCTCTCCAAGGCTAACTAAAGAGTCAAACTAATCAAACTAACAAGCTCTCATGACTAGCTACACTAAAGAGCTTGACAACTAGTTTGCGGTTGTTGGTGTTTATTAACATGTCACTTGTTTTAAGTACTTAGTCGACCGGCCCCACATGTCAGCATCTTGCCCTCCGCTTTGGTGTGCAGTCCTCCCTGAGTCCTCTAGAACCTCCTGGTGTCCGTTTCATGGTGGATAAGCGCAATTAAATCTAACATGTAAGTCCACCTTGATGGTTTTCTGATTAAACCCTGCTGGAAACATAGATTCACCAAAACTCATAGAATTTATTAGTTCAAACCCCTAAACCTTCATTGGTGATTATATTTATACCCTTATACATGTTTATTTGATGATTTATAATGGTTGTTAACTACCGTCAACAACTCCCCCAAGCTTACCTTTTGCTAGTCTCTTAGCAAAACTAAACTTAACTAGGAGTATAAGAATTTTGAAAATATTGAAGCAACTCCTCAAAAGTACACATGTGTTTAAAAAAGAATTTTCCTCCAGATTAAAATAAACCAACCTGACTTTCAAACTTACCCATATTACCTTCAACCAAGGGGCTTATCAGCCTTCACTTGGGTCTTGAGCAATTGAAAGATAGAACAATCAAGTCAAGCACTATGTCTCAAGTTCTTTGCTCAACTATTATTCTAGAGTTTTTATAGATTTATAAAATAAAACTCTGAGCTTCCTATTTTATGGCACTCTCAAGTCTCTCAATATATGTGATATTTGTGGATCCTCACCAAGGCAATAAAGATGTTATGCCTTTCTCTTCCTACAACTAAGGCTTATGTGGAGCTCATAGGAGTGGAAAAACATAAAAGAGCATACTTGCAATACATATATTGTAAAGTCAAACAATGGATCCAAAGAGAGTTGAGTCATACAATCAAATTAAGATGTGCATGTGTATGGATGTATGGTGGATATATTTGGTGACTAACCTAATTCTACTATGCTCCTTGAAAACATACCCCTCTTTTGAAACTTGAAAACGTCTTTGCAAGAAAAAAGGGGCTATCTTATCCATCTCTTCTTCTTCTTTTTCAGGCGGGCATCTAAGTATCCATTATTTTAATAATTCGAACACTTGTCCATTTTTTCTCTTCTCTCTCTTTTTTTAATGAATAACTTTTACATAGCCCCATGCTTCTTTCGGTAACAAAACTTTTCAGAGATAGCAACAAGAACTTGGAGCATTTATTTGATGGATATTCTATCAAGACTATTTTTGGTGTTTACTTTCAGTATAGGAGTAAAACATTTTTTGGGTGGATCTAGATGGAATGGCATGTTTTTGTGCCTACCCCCAGTGTAGGAGTAGTGCATATTTGGGTGGTGTGTATGTGATCTTGATTTTAAGAGCATGACAAACCTCTCATAAGGCATCAACAAAGCTTGACTAAACTCAATGCAAAACAAACAGCATATATGAGTGGACATTTTCTATTCTAAATATCATATATGGCTTTGGTAGGAATTCAAGCTTTGTCATACAGGAGCTCATCATGTACGATTTTTATGATTTTCAAAAGATAAATCTCCAGAACTTTAGTATCACTAGGAACAAGATAAATAGTGGCTTAGACCTTCTCATATCATATCCGTCAATTACCTAGACTTAGATCAAGCATATGCTACCCACGAGTTTCAAATTCAAGGTAAATTCTTATATCAAAATAGTCGTATCCAAAACTCGGGAGAATTCAAGGCTGAAACTAGGTACTTGAAAGGAATTACGATAGAGCAACTATTCATTATTTCCACTGCAAGTGATCATCCTTAGAGCTCATTTTATTTAACTCTCAAAAATAGAAAACTAGATGCACACTTTTATTTTATTTTTATTTTTAAGATCACACCTTACTATTATATATAAGACAAGGATAACCTTTTATTTTGTTTTTGTTTGTTATGCATCTTTTTATGACTCTAGAAACTATATACAAAACTCAAAGATAGTAAAACTGAAAAGGGAAAGAAATACTTAGCTAGATATATGGGGGATGTTCCTCCCCCAAGCTGGATGTTGTCGTGGTCTTTCTTGAAATCTCTCTCATCCTTCTAGAAGTAGTTTTCCTCATGCGGTGGCTCAAGAATACGTCCTTCGGATGGATGGCATTACTCTTGATTATCCTACAAAATACTCTAACAAGAACACCAAAACTCATGGCACAGATTAAAATAAGGGGTTAGCGGTCAGCCATTAGAGATTTGTTGTTCTTGGAGTTTAAACAGATTTCTAATGATAGAATTTTAGCAGGATGTCTATTAATATATTTTTGGATTTTATATATTTACATAATGCAAAAAGAAAATATGTATGCATGTGTTTTTATTTTTATGCCACCACAGTGAATATTTCCTTAGGCTTTTACACACCGTAGATTTATTCACATGGGGCTTTAGGATTTATGATGCAATGATATAATAATGAAACTTTTTATTTTTCTTTTTCTAAATGCAATGCTAATGTAGAAAAGTAAATATGCTAAACTGAAAAATCATTCATGCAATACTAAAAATAAATATGGATAACTACCGATGTTACCTCACGACCAGGGTTCGGATTTTAAAATCCTACAGACAGGACTTGGCTGGAGAAGGGTCCTTTACTTATCGGGTGCACCATCCTAGTCCCGATGATGGAGACTCTGATGATTGTGCCTCTTGTGACTCTGGTGATGATGTTACCTTCTCTTTTCATACCTGCTTGGTCTATGGACTTGACTTTGGCGGAGCGGGTTCATCTTCTACAACTTTAGGTTCCTTCACTTCCTCCCATTCATTCTTTGGAGATTGATTCTTTTGGTTTTAGGATGATCGATGTCCCCTCCTAGAGCGACACTTCTTCGGCTACTCATAAGTGATATAACTATTGAAATAACAACGTACCTTTTCTCCAGGGAATTGGAAGTGGACTTGTCAAGATCCGACGTAGATGATCGTGTTGGTAGTGTTGAGGAACGGTCTTCCAAGGATGATGGGTGTATCATCTTGTTCTTCACCCATGTCTAGAACCATGAAGTCGGCAGGGGCATAGTGATCATGTATTCTTACCATAATATCTTTTGCTATCCCCTTTGGGAATCAGATTGATTGGTCCGCCATCTTATAACTGCATATATGTAGGGAACAAAGGTTTGGTACCGAATAAATATTCATATGTTACCTTGGACATTATGTTGACTCCTGATCCAATGTCAGCAGAAGGTCTTGTGGAAGATTCTTTGTCCAATGGTACACTCAATCATTGGTACACCTAGATCATCCTTCTTAGCAAGGAACGGTGAAGTGAGGATAGTGGTCGTACTCTAATCGGAGTGTGTTGATCATGTTTACTGTCTCTTCTTGTAGCTTGCCTAGCTTTGTTCTTCCTCCTTCCCCTATTGTTCTTCTTCTTGGTCACTGTTGTCACTTCGAGCAAATATGGCGTCTACAGATGTCCAGGAGAATGGTGTATACGATTCTTGAACGAAAACTTCTCCTTTCTATCCTTGATTATGAAACAGATCTTGGCACTGTCCAGCGTAGATGATGGCTTTAGCGGTGCTTACGAAAGGTCAGCCCAAAATAATGGGTGCCCTTACATCTCCTCATGTTTCTAAAACCACAAAGTCTACTGGGAACATATGATTGTCCCACTCAAATAATGGCATCTTCAAGAATTCCCTTGGGGTAACAGAGTGACTGATCTGCAAGCTGCAAACGCATATTTGTGTACAACAAAGCATCTCTATTAATTCGAATCATAGATTACCTTAGGCATGATGTGGACACTTGCTCCGAAGTCACAAACTAGTTTCTTGAAAAATGTTAGGTCCAATGGCGATGGGGATGATAGGTATCCCTGGATCGCTCTTCTTCTCAGGCAAGGTATAATCTATCCACCTTCCCATCGATGGCTCCATGTAGTAGTAGGCTACATTATGAATATCACTAAGATTTGCAGTTTTCTAGATCTTTCGGTTGCCTCGGAATCTTACCTTTATCGGATGGAGGAACAACAAGCTGCCAGCTGAGCTATTTGTGATTCTATCATTTTATTAAAGCTATGCAGGTTCTTAATGGTAGAAGCAAAGCTATCCATTCTATTATTTATGTTTTCTAGAATTTTATCATTGGTAGCTACCTTCTTAGATAATCCTTCCATAAGTCTAGATTGGCCAGCAATTAATTCTCTCAAGGATGGTTGATTGAAATTATTAAAATTATTACCTTGATAGTTACCTTGGTAGTTCGGCCTTTGTTGATGGTTCCATCCTTGATTCTACTGAGGATGAGAGTAATTGTTGTTGACAAAGTTCACATCCTCATGGGTCTTAGGATAGCTATTCCCTGAATGCCCAGTGCTTCCACACACTTCACATATCATGCGGGAATCATGAATGTGCATGACTTCTTGCTTCTCATTGGCTTGATCTTCAAGCTTCTTCATCAGTAGGTCCATCTTGGCAGACAGCATGTCTACTTCCTTGATGTATACCTCCACCCCTTTTGTAGGTTTGAGTACATTCTTCATTCCAACCTTGATTGGAGGTCATCTTCTCCACAAGAGCTATTGCATCTAGTATAGTGAGTGATAGGAATGCACCTCCAGCAGTAGCATCCATTGTCTCATGGGAACTATTAGTCGGCCCATGATAGAAAGTCTACATGAGTAGTTGATTCTTCATCCCATGATGAGGACACTCCGCAATGTAATCTTGGAAGCGTTCCCATGCCTTAGGGATAGATTCATCATGTTGTTGCTGAAAACTTGAAATTCTCCCACGCAGAGCATTGGTCTTGCCTGTGGGAAAGAATTTTGCTAGAAAGGCAATGGAGCTGTTATCCCATGTAGTATTTCTATATTTATTGGCGTAGAACCATTGCTTTGCCTTTCCCAAAATTGAGAATGGGAAAAGGCAAAGTAATATGGCATCCTGGGTTACTCCTTTGATGGTAAAGGTGCTGCAGATCTCCAAGAAGTATTGGAGATGTGCACTCGCATCTTCATGTGACTTTCCACAAAACTGATTGGCTTGCACCATGTTGATGAGAGCTGGCTTAAGCTTGAATCCATTATCTCCGACATTGACTGTCGGTCCTGTACAGTTGTTAGCCGTAGTTGGAGCAGAGAATTCATGGAGAGTCATGTTAGCCATGGCTTCAAATTCTGGTGTTAAGCTTTGCCTTATATGGTTGTCTTCAGACTTTAAAGCTGAGACTTTCTTGAGCTTAGCTCTGGTTTTCTTGATTAATTGAAACAACCTCGATTTCCACGATGGGAAATCCACAGAGTTGAAGTGTAATAAGACCGTGGTAGATCATATTACCCAAATTCTAGTCGAATATCACATCCAAACAACGATAATATCAGAGTACAAATAGTGCGGAATTATATAAATTATTACATCGCCGCATTGGCGGAATCAAAAGTAGCATTCATATAGAACAGCTTGGAGATAGGATCGCCAAACTCGAGCGTAGGCATGAATCCCTCAATTGTCACACTCCCCAGAGCTATACTCCTCAGTAGAACCTGTATGCCAAAATTTATCAGTACGATTTGTACTGGCCACTCCCAACCCTATGAGCATTGCTTTGTGGAAATTGGATGCAAGTTGGATATAGTCAAAAGGAACCTATAAGGCTGGGGTTTCCTATGTATTCTTAGTATATCAAGTATATAACAGTGTAGTCAAGTTTTTAACACCATTCCCACACACATTCCACCCCAATCCCATTCCAGAGCCAGGTTTCGATCCTGGGATCGACATACCACCATCTCCATCATCACCATACCATACCATCACTCAGTCGATAGGCCAACTCCCTCTCGGCACTATCTCAAGGCCCGTAGCCCCTGGCTACGACCAGACACTCACCTCCAGGGGGAGAAAAGAATGACTCATCTCTCTATCTAGTTTAAGCGAAACCCAGGAAAGGTCCATAACCGACAAGTCGGCATATGTATCGATCGATCAACCAAACACTCGGCAGAGCTTTTTCATACCCACAAGATAGCCATCCTCGACGGTGCCCCGTCTAGGCAGATTCCGGTCGCTTGCTAGCCTAGAACGATGCCACCCTACCTCTCAACCCTAGAACATCCCAACTCTAGTCTAGGATGGCTGATACTGTGAGTCGTAGACAGACTCGGGGCCCTCTGGATGTCAGGAGCCGAGTCCACAAGGCCTCCTAAAGTCTCGGTAGGGTGTGGGGGGAAAACCTGTGCACCCCATACCTCCTTGCACACATTCAGCCTAGCAGTAGTGGCATCGCTCTACCAAGTAGTCCGATCGTCCCGCACCATATAGGGCGAGTGGGATGTAAAGGATTTCCTAGTGAATCTGAGTACTAGTAAGTCCTTAGGGATGACCAAGACAGAATGTCTCCATCAGGGTTTCCAATTACCGTGCCACCACAGCACCTCCACCCTGGGCTCCACCTCCCCGAGGTTCACACCCAAGGCCACCTCCAATTACCTATTTTTACCCACCACAGGTATCCATATAAAAGTGCCCAGGTAGCACCATAAGGCAAGACTCGCCCCAGGCTCGTCGTTATTCCAGCTCGGTTGACACAACCCTTACCCTCCATGCACCCAAGTCACACATGCAGCACTCTTCCCATAGTCTAGGTAACACCAGTTTCCACCACGCATCAATGTAGTATAAGCGTAGTAGAAGTAATAAGCAACTGAAATATATCAGCAAGCAGTGTGTCTAGCTTAACAGCAGGGTGAGCAGGGGTAAGGTTGCGTCAAGGTAAAGGTCATCAAAGTAAGCATACTACCATGCAGGTCCTATTATAGTGTGATTATGATAGTAAAGTAAAGCAATAGCAGCTCTAGGTTAGCCATGCATAATAGGTGCTACGAGATTGGGTGGGATGTGGCACCTTTAGTGAAGTCGTCTCCGTGCTCCTCATGGTACTCTCGGTCCTCGTCCATCTGATTCTCCTCCAAGTCTACATACGATCGAATTATAGCCGCGTTAGCGACGTCTATAGAATAGCACAAAGAAGCAATGAAAATTCAAAAAGGGCCAAATGCACTCAAACATGGGTTCATTGCGTAGGACTCGATTCTAGATGAATTTTGGTCCATTTACTACTTTCCAGGGTTCGGTTCACGTGTACCATGTGCTCGGACATGTGCTCGGCAAGGAAAAATTCCCCTCTCTTCCCCAACGGGGCTTCTGCCGACGGCGAGGTCACCGGCGAGTCCTCCAACCACTTCACCGATCTCTACGATCACTTTACCTACTTCTCTGACCACTCCATAGGCCTCGGCAAAACTCTCCATTCACTTCGCCGGCCTCTGCAAATCTCTCCGACCACTTCACTGGTCTCGGCAAACTACTCCGACCACTTCACTGGTCTCGGCAAACTGCTCCGACCACTTCACCGGCCTCGGCAAATATCTCTGATCACTTCGCCGGCCTCGACAACTCTTCCGACCACTTCACCGGCCTCGGCAACTCTTCTGACCACTTCGCCGGCCTCGACAAATTTCTCCGACCACTTCACTGGTCTCGGCAAACTGCTCCGACCACTTCACCGGCCTCGGCAAAGTTCTCCTCCATCAGTCGAGGCCGAGTCTAACCCTAGGGGTCGGGCAAGGCGGAGTCGAATCCTTTTTGCCCTTGGGCGAAGCGGAGCCGCTGGTCGCTCTCAGGCATCGGGTGAGGCGGAACAAAGATCCCTGTTGCTTGGGTGAGGAACACAGCCGGGCTCTTGTCCGTTCGGGAGCTTTTGATGTTGTGCGGCAACGCAGGCTCCGGTGGGCTTCTTGCTTGGCTAGGGTGTGCGCGGTGCGTCTCTTGTCATGGCGGAGCCAGATGAGGTGTCAACTTCGCCATTACCACGACGTAGAAGACGCGGTGGTCTCGCCATGGTTGTGCTCTCGGCCATGGTGAGTGTGCCCATGCATGTGCGCTCCTGCTCTGATGTACATCGTCATGGCTGGGGGTCCTCCTTTTGGCTAATGGCAGCGTGCACTGGCGCGTCCAGGGTCTCGGCAAGCATGGTTTTGGCGGTCTCCCTAACTAACCAGTTGGGCTAGGCCAGTGCTCAAAGCTCCAGCAAGGTCTCGATCGTGGCGGTATACGTTCCATTTGGCTAGGGAGGTGGTCTCAGTGAAGATGGCTCACCGTAGGGTTTGTGGTGGTAGGATGGCGGTGCGGTGGCGAGGCGAGGCCGTGATGAGGTGTTGCAGTGCCATGCCGAGCAGCTACATCGCTATAGCTGATCGGGGCGGGGCTCCTAGCTCCGGCAAGGTCCTCTCCGCAGTGGCTTCCTTCTCCATGCCACTCCTCCTCTCGTCCCTCGGCTTAGTGTACTAGTGCGAACCGCACGGCGGCAGTGGGGTGTGGTGAGGTGCTAGGGTTCGGGGCTCCTCCTTTTATAGGCAAAACTCCAGGGTCTAATGGCGGATGGCTAGTGATGCGTGCGGCGCATCCGATGGCTATCGAGCGGTAGCATAGGCGCAGCGCAAGGGGAGACAGGGCCATGCTCCTTGCATGACCCCCTGGCCCACACTTGCCACGCTGGTCGGCTTCCAGTCGCGTAGGCGGTTGAGGCGTGGGTGAGGAAGATGACACTATAGGCGGGGTGGCTGATAGACGAGGTCCAGCAGGCAGTGGCTGCGAGCGAGGCGGATGGGGGCGCGGGCGTGGGCGACGTGCTGGGCTACTCGTGGGCCGGTCGCACGGTCGCGTGAGTTGGCCTGCGTGCGTTACAGGGCTGGCTTGCGGGCTGAGCAGGCCGTGTCGGCCTACGAGGCCTTCTTCTTTCCTTTTTAATCATTTATCCTTAGGTTTGAATAATAATTTCTTTATGGAGTGTTTCCTTAAAGGAGTTTTCAAGCATTACATTAAAGCAACTGAAAATCCAAATCACCATGTGAGTTGACAATATATGCCATGTTTCATTTGTTAATAATTAAATACACATGATAACAAATGACATGCCATGCTCATGAAATTGTCTAATTGGGTTACTTCTAATGCAACACCTAGGGTTGGCTCCTATAGTGTCACTCATCATCATCATATGGGAGTTTTGAGAAAAATTTTGTAGTTGGTATTTTTGGTGTATGGATTTTTGGGTTGTTACAGTCCTACCCCCTTAATAGAATCTCGTCCCCGAGATTAAAGCATAATGTACTCTTCGAAAAGGTAGGGATATCATAGCCGGAAGTCAGACTCTTTCTCCCATGTTGCTTCTCTCTCAGTATGATTACTCCATTGAATCTTGCATATAGGAATAGTCTTGCTACGGGTCTCTTTGGTATCTCTACCCATAATTCTGATAGGATGTTCTCTATACTCAAGTGTATCTTGAATGTCTAGTGTACTAGTTGGGACTGCTTCATCGGGTACTCTTAAACATTTGCGTAGCTATGAGACATGGAATACGGAGTGTACACCCGTCAATTCCTCAGGTAACTCAAGTTTGTAGGTGAGCTTTCCAATTCTCTTGCAAATCTTGTATGGGCCAACAAATCTAGGGGCAAGCTTGCCTTTCACATGGAATCTGACCGTTCCATGTAGCGGGGATACCTTGAGATAGAGGAAGTCTCCCACATTGAACTCAAGTTCTCTTCTCCTTTTGTCGGCATAGCTCTTGTATCGACTTTGAGCAATTTTCAAATTCTCATTCACTTGTGCAACTCCTTCTTCTGCATCTTGAATCTTAGCGGAGTCAAAGAATGATCTTTCCCTCGGTTGGGACCACATCAAAGGTGTCTTACAAGGTCTACCATATAGAGCTTCAAATGGCGACATCTTGATACTAGCTTGGTAGCTATTGTTGTAAGAGAACTCTGCATAAGGTAGGCATTTCTCCCAATCAGAGCCATAATTCAGTACACTAGCGTGAAGCATGTCTTCTAAGATCTAATTTACTCATTCTGTCTGTCCATCTGTCTGTGGGTGATAAGCGGTGCTGAAATCAAGTTTGGTTCCAATGGACTTGTGTAGAGCTTCCCAAAATCGGGACACAAACTGAGAACCACGATCAGATACAATACTAGAGGGAGCTCCATGCAGTCTGAGAATATGCTCAATATATAGATCTGCTAATTTTTTGGCATTGGTCTTGGCCTTAACTGGTACAAAGTGAGCAATCTTGGTCAAATGATCAACAATCACCCAGATAGAATCATTGCCTTTCTATGAACGGGGCAATCCAACTATGAAGTCCATGGATATGCTCTCCCATTTCCACTCAGGGAACTGTCAAGAGGCTTTAGCAATCCTGTAGGCCTTTGATGTTCAGCCTTGACTCTATTATAGGTGTCACATCGTGCCACATGTCCTGCAATGTCTGTCTTTATGCCTTTCCACCAAAAGTGTTTCTTCAAGTCTTGATACATCTTTGAATTTCCAGGGTGAATACAGTACTTGGAATCATGGGCTTCTGATAGAATTTCCTCTTGTAGTACTGAGTTAGAGGGAACACAGATTTTGTCCTTGAACCAAATGGTTCCTTGTTCATCTTCGTGGTGGTTGGTCTTGTAGCCTAGTTTCATCAGACCACGGAGATACTCAATCTCTTCACAGCTTCTCTGAGCTTGACGGATGCGATCTGTGAGATCATACTATATGTTGAGCTCATTCAGCAAGCCATGCGGTAGTATCTCTAGTTGGAGATCATCAATCTCTTCTTTGAGCTCAGGTGGTACGGATTCAGTGATCAAGGCGTGACAGTAACTCTTGCGACTGAGAGCATCTGCGACTACGTTAGCTTTTCCTGGATGATAATGAATTTCCAGGTTGTAGTCCTTGATTAACTCTAGCCAACGGCGTTGCCTCATATTCAAATCTTCTTAAGTGAAAAAGTACTTCAAGCTCCTATGATCTGTGTAGATACCACACTTGTTGCCTATCAAGTAGTGCCTCTAGATCTTCAAGGCATGCACGACTGCTGCTAACTCAAGATCATGAGTTGGATAACTGGTTCTCGTGGTCTTTCAACTAGTCGAGAAGCATAAGCTATCACTCTTCCATCTTGCATCAATACACAACCAAGTCCTTGACTGGGATGCATCACAATAGACCACAAAATCTTTGCTGATATCAGGCAATGCTAGCACATGAGTTGCGGTAAGCTTCTATTTCAATTCCTAGAAGCTATGTCCGCACTCAGGCGTCCATTCAAACTCCTTAGTCTTCTTCAGAAAATTGGTCATTGGATGGGCTATCTTGGAGAAGTTTTCGATGAATCGGCGATAATATCCAGCCAATCCCAAGAAACTTCTGACTTCTGTCACATTACGGGGTTGATCCCACTCTTTTATAGCTTCAATCTTGGCTGGGTCAACTACGACACCTTTAGCTGATAGTACATGGCCTAGGAAGGCAACTTCTTATAGCCAAAACTCACATTTGCTGAACTTTGCGTAGAGCTAATGTTGGGCTAGTCTCTCGAGCACAGTTCTCATATGATGTTCATGTTCTTCAGCAGTGGGTAAATAGACAAGGATGTCATCGATGAATACCACCACGAACTTATCCAGTTCTTCCATGAAAACCTTATTCATCATGTTCATGAAGTATGCGGGAGCATTCGTGAGTCCAAAGGATACCACAGTGAACTCAAACTGTCCATACCTAGTCACGAAGGCTATTTTCGGGATGTCACTCTCTCAAATCTTCATCTGATGATAGCTAGATCTGAGATCAATCTTGGAGAAATACTTGGCACCCCAAAGCTGATCAAGTAGATCATCAATTCTTGGTAGGGGGTACTTGTTCTTGATGGTGACTGCGTTCAAGTTCCGGTAGTCAATGCACATTCTCATCGAGCCATCCTTCTTCCTAACAAACAGAATAGGAGATCCCCAGGGTGAAGCACTGGGTCTGATATATCCCTTCGAGATGAGCTCATCAAGCTGTTTCTTAAGCTCAGCTAGTTCATCAACTGGCATGCGATAAGGTCTCTTGGTAATGGGTCCTGTCCCCGGTAACAGATCAATGATGAACTCTACATCATGGTCTGGTGGCATACCTGGTAATTCTTCAGGGAATACATCGGGATAGTCTCTGACCACAGGCACATCATGAACTGTCTTTTCCTCCCCTTATGATTCTAAACTTGCTTTAAGGGCACATAGGATAGAGGTGGACTTTCTAGACTGGGGTTCACATCTAACGACTTGGCCTGATGGGTGGGTCACTTGGATGTATCTAGGTGAACATGATATAATACCTTGGTGAATGGTTAACCAATCCATACCTAGGATGACATCTAGGTTAGTGGAAGGTAAAAGGGTTAGGTCGGCTTTAAAGACAAGACCCTCAATGGTGAGACTCACTCCCTTACAGATGTGGGTGCATTTTAGGTCTCCTAAGGGTGAACTGGTGATGATAGGCTTTTCACGTGGGATTACAGGTAGGTCATGCTCTCGTGCAAACTTGGATGATATGTATGAACAAGTTGCTCCAGAGTCAAATAGAACTGATGTAGTATTGCCACTAACTAAAAACATACCATACACTATGTCAGGGGCAGTCTGTGCTTCCTTGGCATCCAGATGGTTGAGACGTCCATGAGTAGCAGATCCCTTGGATTGGGACTTCTGAGTGGCTGAGTTCTAAGGGCACTCAATAGCTCTGTGACCTAGTTGGCCACAAGCAAAGCAGGTGAAAGGCGTACCGCCTGTAGGGGTTGGTGTGGGTGCCTTCCAATTTCTAGTACTTGGTGCAGAGCGGTTCTGTGCTGGGCGTTCATTCGCTGAGTGAGAATGGTTGAAACGATCCTGAGTGTTGCGGTCCTGAGTATAACGGTCCCTGGTGTAACAATCCTGAGTAGGGCAGGAGTATTTGGTGGTGTAGCCTCCACTTCCCCTACTCGATCTAGGATTGTCATCCCTATTGTGGCGAGAGCGTTCCCCGGATGGTGCATCTCTATGGAACCTCTTGCGATCATGACCATGGAGAGACTCCTCAGGCTTGCATCTCCTATCCCTGTACTCTTCTCCAGCTTCAGCACGGTCCTTCTCAATCTAGATGCAGCGATCCACCAGAGCACGCAATGTGTTGCTCTCAATACCGCCAAACTTCAGCTTGATGTGCAGGTTAAGTCCCTTGCGGTAATAGTACAGCTTCTCCTTCTCAGAGTTCACAACATAAGAAGGTGCATAGCGCAAAAGGTTGGTGAAACGAGTAGTGTACTCAATCACCCTTTCCTTTCCCATCTTGATGTCACGAAACTCCTCAGCTTTGGCCTCCATGATACCCTTGGGTATGTGATACTCAGTGAATGCTTCAGTGAACTCATCCTATGAGATGTTGGTAGGGTCCTCATGGGAATCACTGAAACTATCCCACCAGGCGCGTGCTACACCTGTGAGCTGGTGTGTGGCTGCTCCAACACACTCATCATCAGTGAAAGTAGTGAGGTCAGCTTCTTCTCCATTTCCTTGAGCCAGTCATCGGCTACAAGTGGGTTAGGGTCGGTGCCATCATAGGTAGGTGGCCTTAGCTTTAGAAATCCTTCCAGCTTCCTTTGGAAGTCATTCTACTGACCTCCCTGGCGACGGTTTGCTCCTTCAACAAGAGTTGCGAGAAGCTAGGTCTATTGTGCCATCACTTCTGCTAGGTTCGGTAGTGGTGGTGGAGGAATGTTCTCCTCAGGTGGTGGGGTATTCTCTAGGTGGAAGGGTATCCCTCCACGTCCATGGCCACAGCCACAGTTGTTGCCACCACGTCCCCTATTTGGTTCAGCTGGTTCGGGGGTGGGCGCACGTCCACGGTTCATTAGGCGATTGGATCGGCGGTTCGGCATCTGCAGCACGGATCACAGTGAATTTAGTGTTTATGCCATAAGTGCTTATAATTCAATATGATTATATGATTTTTGTGATTTAAAGAAAAACATTTATACTATCCAACACTCATTACAAAGAAGCAATAAGATCCATAAAGATGCAATAAGATCCGAACATTCATTACATGGTTTTTATTACATAGCATCATCTCCAGTAGCTACACTTGAAGACGTGCGAGAATCGTTCTACGCATAGTGTCTCATAATACATCTCATAAGGGGTACATCATGGGGTACAACTTACGGAAGCTACTGACATGACTCATGACCACGCAGGGTCATCTACTCTAACTCATACACCACAGCTGGGATACGACTGTTCTCAATCTCGATCTCCTCGTCAGACTTGTGAAGTCAGGACATGTACTTCAAGGCCTCGGTGAGGTCCTCAGTAGGCTTGGCTCCAGGTAGGGTAGGGCAGGCATCTAGGTTGAGGTGAGTCGGGGCTAACTCAAACTCCTCTATCCTAGGCTTTGTCTTGCTACAAATCTCCTTAGGTAGCGGATCCCACATACCCTTCATCTCCCTGAGGCGCTTCCTGTCAGACTTCTGCTCTAACTGGGTCATGTACCTATCCTGCTCTAGTAGGTGAATAGCTAAGACATGAAGGCATCTATCCTCCTCGGCAAGGATAACTCTGCCTGCTGCAAAACTCTACCCACTAGGGGGTAAGGCTAAGGTCGAGGGCCTGGGGGAGCAGACAGAACTCTGTCGTCTTCAGGTGCTCGTAGTGGTCCCTCATCACTCTGCGAAGTGCCTTGTGTGAGATAGCTCACAGTCCCTCCTCGACTGTGTCCTCTATAGTCAACTCAGTGAAAGCTAGGACAGAAGGTAAAGTAGTGCTAGCTGGGAACTCGACTGAGGTGACGATCGGTCCTTCGATTCCTCCTTCCTGGGCTGGCTTCCCTGGTGCAGGTGATCTTGACAAGCTCGTCGGGACTCCTAACAGTGACAAGAACTCGGTAGAGGGTCTATGCAAAACCCCCGAGCTCACGTAGGTCAAAGGTAAGCTTGGTGTGGTCTAGAGGTAGCGGTCCTAGAGGCGGCCAGTCAACGTTCGCTGCCTTCTGCATGTTTTAAGGAACGGGTGTTAGCAGGTCAATATTAGATAAGCCTTGTATAAAAGTAAATGCAGGATCGGTATATAACCGAAAGAAGGGTTGTTCATGTCCTATTCTATCGTCCATTGCTAAAGGTTTCATCCTAAGGTCAAGTATGGCTCTGATACCAACTGAAACAACCTCGATTTCCACGATGGGAAATCCACAGAGTTGAAGTGTAATAAGACCGTGGTAGATCATATTACCCAAATTCCAGTTGAATATCACATCCATACAACGATAATATCAGAGTACAAATAGTGTGGAATTATATAAATTATTACATCGCCGCATTGGCGGAATCAAAAGTAGCATTTATTCAAAACAGCTTGGAGATAGGATCGCCAAACTCGAGCGTAGGCACGAATCCCTCAATCGTCACACTCCCCGGAGATATACTCCTCAGCAGAACCTGTATGCCAAAATTTATTAGTACGATTTGTACTAGCCACTCCCAACCCTATGAGCATTGCTTTGTGGAAATTGGATGCAAGTTGGATATAGTCAAAAGGAACCTATAAGGCTGGGGTTTCCTATGTATTCTTAGTATATCAAGTATATAACAGTGTAGTCAAGTTTTTAACACCATTCCCACACATATTCCACCCCAATCCCATTCCAGAGCCAGGTTTCGATCCTGGGATCGACATACCACCATCTCCATCATCACCATACCATACCATCACTCAGTCGACAGGCCAACTCCCTCTCAGCACTGTCTCAAGGCCCGTAGCCCCTGGCTACGACCGGACACTCACCTCCAGGGAGAGAAAAGAATGACTCATCTCTCTATCTAGTTTAAGCGAAACCCAGGAAAGGTCCATAACTGACAAGTCGGCATATGTATCGATCGATCAACCAAACACTCGGCAGAGCTTTTTCATACCCACAAGATAGCCATCCTCGATGGTGCCCCGTCTAGGTAGATTCTGGCCGCTTGCTAGCTTAGAACGATGCCACCCTACCTCTTAGCCCTAGAACATCCCAAGTCTAGTCTGGGATGGCTAATACTATGAGTCGTAGACAGAGCCAGGGCCCTCCGGATGTCAGGAGTTGAGTCCACAAGGCCTCCTAAAGTCTCGGTAGGGTGTGGGGGGAAAACCGCTCACCCCGTACCTCCTTGCACACATTCGCCTAGCAGTAGTGGCATCGCTCTATCAAGTAGTCCGACCGTCCCACACCATATAGGGCGAGTGGGATGTAAAGGATTCCTGGTGAATCTGAGTACTAGTAAGTCCTTAGGGATGACCAAGCCAGAATGTCTCCATCAGGGTTTCCAATTACCGTGCCACCACAGCACCTCCACCCTGGGCTCCACCTCCCCGAGGTTCACACCCAAGGCCACCTCCAATTACCATTTTTACCCACCACAGGTATCCATATCCAAGTGCCCAGGTAGCACCATAAGGCAAGACTCGCCCCAGGCTCATCATTATTCCAACTCGATCGACACAACCCTTACCCTCCATGCACCCAAGTCACACACGCAGCACTCTTCCCATAGTCCAGGTAACACCAGTTTCCACCATGCATCAATGTAGTATAAGCGTAGTAGAAGTAATAAGCAACGAAATATATCAGCAAGCGTGTGTCTAGCCTAACAGCAGGGTGAGTAGGGAGAAGGTTGCGTCAAGGTAAAGGTCATCAAAGTAAGCATACTCCCATGCAGGTCCTATTATAGTGTGATTATGATAGTAAAGTAAAGCAATAGCAGCTCTAGGTTAGCCATGCGTAATAGGTGCTACGAGATTGGGTGGGATGTGGCACCTTCAGAGAAGTCATCTCCATGCTCCTCACGGTACTCTCGGTCCTCGTCCGTCTAATTCTCCTCCGAGTCTACATACGATCAAATTATAGCCGCGTTAGCGATGTCTATAGAATAGCACAAAGAAGCAATGAAAATTCAAAAAGGGCCAAATGCACTCAAACATGGGTTCATTGCGTAGGACTCGATTCTAGATGAATTTTGGTCCATTTACTACTTTCTAGGGTTCGGTTCACGTGTACCATGTGCTTGGACACGTGCTCGGCAAGGAAAAATTCCCCTCTCTTCCCCGATGGGGCTTCTGCCGGCGGTGAGGTCACCGGCGAGTCCTCCGACCACTTCACCGATCTCTCCGATCACTTTACCTACTTCTCCGACCACTCCATAGGCCTCGACAAAACTCTCCGTTCACTTCACCGGCCTCGGCAAATCTCTCCGACCACTTCACTAGTCTCGGCAAACTGCTCCGACCACTTCACTGGTCTCAGCAAACTGCTCCGACCACTTCACCGGCCTCGGCAAATATCTCTGATCACTTCACCGGCCTCGGCAACTCTTCCAACCACTTCATCGGCCTCGGCAACTCTTCCAACCACTTCACTAGCCTCGGCAACTCTTCCGACCACTTCGCCAGCCTCGACAAATCTCTCCGACCACTTCACTGGTCTCAGCAAACTGCTCCGACCACTTCACCGGCCTCGACAAAGTTCTCCTCCATCGGTCGAGGCCGAGTCTAACCCTAGGGGTTGGGTGAGGCAGAGTCGAATCCTTTTCACCCTCGGGCGAAGCGGAGCCGCTGGTCGCTCTCGGGCGTCGGGCGAGGCGGAACAAAGATCCCTATTGCTTGGGTGAGGAAGACAGCCGGGCTCTTGTCCGTTCGGGAGCTTTTGACATTGTGCGGCAACGCAGGCTCCGGTGGGCTTCTTGCTTGGCTAGGGTGTGCGCGGTGCATCTCTTGTCACGGCGGAGCTAGACGAGGTGTCAACTTTGCCATTACCGTGACGTAGAAGACGCGGTGGTCTCGCCATGGTTGTGCTCTCAGCCATGGTGAGCGTGCCCGTGCATGTGTGCTCCTGCTCTGATGTACATCGTCATGGCTGGGGGTCCTCCTTTTGGCTGATGGCAGTGCGCACGGCGCATCCAGGGTCTCAGCAAGCGTGGTTTTGGCGGTCTCCCTAACTAACCAGTTGGGCTAGGCCGGTGCTCAAAGCTCCAGCAAGGTCTCGATCGTGGCGGTATACGTTCCATTTGGCTAGGGAGGTGGTCTCAGTGAAGATGGCTCACCGTAGGGTTTGTGGTGGTAGGATGGCGGTGTGGTGGCGAGGTGGGGCCGTGATGAGGTGTTGTAGTGCCATGCCGAGCAGCTACGTCGCTGTAGCTGATCGGGGCGGGGCTCCTGGCTCCAGCAAGGTCCTCTCCGCAGTGGCTTCCTTCTCCGCGCCACTCCTCCTCTCATCCCTCGGCTTAGTGTACTAGTGCGAACCGCACGGCGACGGTGGGGTGTGGTGAGGTGCTAGGGTTCGGGGCTCCTCCTTTTATAGGCGAAACTCCAGGCTCCAATGGCGGATGGCTAGTGATGCGTGCGGCGCATCCGATGGCTATCGAGCGGTAGCGTAGGCGCGGCGCAAGGGGAGATAGGGCCATGCTCCTTGCGTGACCCCCTGGCCCACACCTGCCACGCTGGTCAGCTTACGGTCGCGTAGGCGGTTGAGGCGTGGGTGAGGAAGACGACACTATAGGCGGGGTGGCTGACAGACGGGGTCCCGCGAGCAGTGGCTGCGAGCAAGGCGGATGGGGGCGCGGGCATGGGCGACACGCTGGGCTGCTCGTGGGCCGGTCACACGGTCGCGTGAGTTGGCCTACGCGCGTTGTAGGGCTGGCTTGCAGGCTGAGTAGGCCGTGTCGGCCTACGAGGCCTTCTTCTTTCCTTTTTAATCATTTATCCTTAGGTTTGAATAATAATTTCTTTATGGAGTGTTTCCTTAAAGGAGTTTTCAAGCATTACATTAAAGCAACTGAAAATCCAAATCACCATGTGAGTTGACAATATATGCCATGTTTCATTTGTTAATAATTAAATACACATGATAACAAATGACATGCCATGCTCATGAAATTGTCTAATTGGGTTACTTCTAATGCAACGCCTAGGGTTGGCTCCTACAGTGTCACTCATCATCATCATATGGGAGTTTTGAGAAAAAATTTTGTAGTTGGTATTTTTGGTGTATGGATTTTTTGGTTGTTACATTAATGCTTCTAGATCTTCAATGTAGTTTGTCGGAAGGTCAAAACCGATCATACAGTACCCTGCATAAGATACAAAAGTAGACAAAATAAGGGTAACTCTGCTTGAGCAGAGGTGAATGGTTTATCTCGATCACATCAATAAGTTTAACTTTATCAATACTTCCTATGCTAGTTACCTTCCCCGGCAACGGCGCGAAAAATACTTGTTGGTGTTTATTAACGTGTCACTTGTTTTAAGTACTTAGCCACCTTTTATAAACTGGTACCTCCTAGCTTTACTAGGTTGTCATCCCTAGTGATGATGCCAGAGATATGTGTTGGTACTACATAGTATTACTAGAATAACACTAAGCAGTTCTTATCAACACAAGTGACTAGACAGAATATATATATCTATTAATATAAAGTATCTGCAAGCGCACAGATAATATACCATTGTAGCATTTTACCCGAGGGTATTTGAGGTATCGTTATTTATATTTTTACCATTGGGAAGGTCTAGCATGGGCATGTATTGATAACTTATACTATTGAAGGAGAAATAAACCATAGCCAATACTCTACTCATAACAGGATAAGTCATAGGATAAGATATGTATAAAGGATAAGTTTAATAGTGATAAATCACTTAGAGCACTCCTTTCTATAGTATTAGCATGGTCAGGTAGAGTATTAGAGGAATAATTCCTAAGTCATTCTTAATTACAAGTCATAGCATACATTTGATTAGTGCAATTACACCTAGTAATCATTGTTAAGATCATCATCATATCTACACAGAAGAGATATTACTAAGGAAGATTGAGGGTAGAGCTCGTTCTATCTTCGTAATCGGACCCTACGTGCACCTATATTCGGGGAATGGACTACAAAGGACTCAATGGGAGTGTCACATCCATGATCTACCACATGACCTAGAATATAGGGTGTATCCGCACGTAAACAACGTATAAGCACCACGCTTACACAATGTCGACCACCCACCCATGGATCCCTAGAGTGAGCGCTATACGAACTTGTGCATAAACATGATAATAATCTAACTATACTAAGCATATAATCAAAGTAGACAATGAACATCATAAAGAAGAACATGAATAAGATAAATACTAATGTTGTCATAACAATTGTAACTAGTATATAAAAATAATAGAGAAACAAGAGAGAGAGGGGTACAATGTTTATACTAGACCACACTCTTGACAAGATCAGGAATCCAAGCGAAGTCCTGCTTGCCTCCCTCTAGATCTATTCTAACTAGCTATGCTATGGAGGAGGAAGAGCTCTGAGGAGATTAGGGTTTCTATCTTCTAATGACTTGATGACTTATGATTATGCCTAGGGGAGAGAGGCAGGGGCTGGATTATATAGTCCTAAGGGTCCAACATGAGCCCTTGATCAAACCGACTTAAGCAACGACGTAGATGCATCCTAAGAGGCGGTGGGGAACCGACATAGCAACGAGGAGGCTGACAGGTGGGCCCAAGGGCCAGGCAGCCTGCAGGTAGGGCCAGCCAGCCCCACATGTCAGCGTCTTGCCCTCCGCTTCGGTGTGGAGTCCTCCTGAGTCCTCTAGAACCTTCTGGTGTCCGTTTCATGGTGGATAAGCGCAATTAAATCTGACATGTAGGTCCACCTTGACGATTTTCTGATTAAACCATGCTGGAAACACATATTCACCAAAACTCAGTGGAATTTATTAGTTCAAACCCCTAAACCTTCATTGGTGATTATATTGATGCCCTTATACATGTTTATTTAACAGCTTATAATGGTTGTTAACTACCATCAACAACGGTAATGTAAAGAAAGAGAGCAAGATGGTTATACCGCCGAGTCGAGGAATGAACCAATCAATCACAAGAATGAAGACCAATCACCTCAGAATCAAATGATGACACAATGATTTTTTTTACTGAGGTTCACTTGCTTACCGGCAAGCTAGTCCTCGTTGTGGCGATTCACTCACTTCGAGGTTCACGCGCTAATTGGCATCACACACCAAACCCTCAATAGGGTGTCGCACAATCAACACAAGATGAGGATCACACAAGCCACGAGCAATCTACTAGAGTACCTTTTGGCTCTCCGCTGGGGAAAGGTCAAGAACCCCTCACAATTACCACGATCGAAGCTAGAGACAATCAACAATCTCCACTCAATGATCCTCACTGCTCCAAGCCGTTTAGGTGGTGGCAACCACCAAGAGTAACAAGCGAATCCCACAGCGAAACACGAACACCAAGTGCCTCTAGATGCAATCACTCAAGCAATGCACTTGGATTCACTCGCAATCTCACAAACATGATGAATCAATGATGGAGATGAGTGGAAGGACTTTGACTAAGCTCACAAGGTTGCTATGTCAATGCAAATGGCCTAAGAGAGTGAGCTTGAGCTGGCCATGGGGCTTAAATAGAGGCTCCCTCGAAATAGAGTTGTTGGTTCTCTACCCTTAGCTTTCACGGGGTGACCAGACGCAAAAGTCACACTGACCGGACGTAGGCCCCCAGCGTCCGGTCGTAGATCTTCGTCCATGTGTCCCCAGGATTCAACGTCAGCCGCCTGATCCCAATGGTCGATTCTCAGCGCCCTCGCGGTTAAATGATGATCGGACGCTCTCCAGTCCTAGACCGGACGCGCCGCTCTCTACTGCGCCTCAGCGTTAGGTCGATTCCAGTAAGGGTCCAGAGATCAAAAACTGAGACCGGACGCAGCCCCGAGTCCGGTCCTCTTTGGCTCTCGTTCTTGCACACGTCAGCGTACGTCACAGGCGATCGGACGCACCTCCGTCGAGTCCGATCACCATTTGGACCAGAGTCCAGGTCAGTCAACCGAGCACGCCCCCCTTATGCGCGTCACTGACCGGACGCTACCTCCGAGTCCAGTCACTGCCAAAGCAGCGTCCGGTCACCTCGGGACAGCACCTTCAAGTCTAAAACTTCGCCACCCTTGCTCAACCGTGCTAACCACTAATTGTATCACCTTGTGCACGTATGTTAGCATATTTTTATAAATATTTTCAAAGGTGTTAGCACTCACTAGAATCTAAATTCATAAGCAATGAGTTAGAGCATCTAGTGGCACTTTGATAACCGTATTTCGATACGAGTTTCACTCCTCTTAATAGTACGGCTATCGATCCTAAATGTGATCATACTCGCTAAGTGTCTTGATCACCAAACAAAAAGCTCCTATAGAATATCACATTTGCCTTGACCTTTTTGTTTTTCTTTTTCTTCTTTTTCAAGTCCAAGCACTTGATCATCACCATGGTCACACCATCATCTTGATCTTCATCATTGCTCTATCACTTAAAATAGTGCCACATATCTTATAATTACTTAGATAAACTAGGTTAGCACTTAGGGTTTTATTAATTCACCAAAACCAAACTAGAGTTTTCACCGGGCCATCGGGACGGCATACAAACACGCCCCAGTGACATTTGGCATTGCGTGCTGTATCATCCTCGGTTTTTTTAGTCTGAGAGCTTGTTTGGAAGGTCGGTAATCAGCCAAAAAAAACTCTGTAAATTGCAGGCACGTATATTTTTTCAGCCCAAGCTGAAACATGCTATTTGGATGACTAGTTAGGCCACTAATATTACCCCTGGTTTGAGCCAAAACAGGCGTAAAAAAATAATCGCCTCCCAAGACCCGGAAAAGAAAACGACAAGTATCGGGGAGGAGTCTGCTCGCTCGACTCCTCTGTCCTGTTCGTCTCCAAACCTGCTGAGGACGGAGGGGAGATCCCATCTATGGCGCCCGGGAGCAAATCCATGCTGATGGCGAGACAATCCATGGTAGTGGAGACCAAATCCATGACGACAGCATCCGCAATTGCGCCGACAAGGAGGATCGGAGGAGTAGATGCGGCGACCGATGCTGAAGATGTCGAACTGGAAGTCGGCGCGGTGGTTGCGTTCATGGAGACAGCGGCGGGCGGAGGAGCTTTGAGGGCGGCAGCGACCGGCGAGTGGGCTGCGGCGTGCCGGCGCTGCTGCGGAACCTGCACTCCTGCAGTTGCTCGCGGCCGACGAGGTCGATCACGCTGACGCCGCTGCGGTGGAACCTGCATTCCTGCAATTGCTTTCGCCGACAGCCTATCAGTTTGTTACGAAGTTTGAATCCTCGTTCTTGCGTTGATTTGTCTGTGCATGCAAGCTCGAGTTCTGCTGATCTCGTGCTCATTCCAGTAGCTGCGGATTTCAATATTTCTCACTTCATGAACCGTTATGATGTGAAGATTCACTTCGCTGAGCCAAACAGCATTTTCAATGTTGTAAAACATTCGAGGGGTTTTCTTGTGCACAATAAATTACAAGTGTATTGTATTTACAGGTGCATAAAATTTCAAAGCATCCAAACAGGGCCTGATTATTTCATGCCATTACTCCTACTCATTAGGATGCAGGAACCTCCTTTTCAGGAAGCATCGTGGACGAAGCTCCTGGCCGGTTTGCGCCTGCTGCCTCCTTTGCAGCTCCACAGACCACACCACTTACTGCAAAGCGCGCGCGCGCGGGATCAGTCAATTCACCTGCGTATTTCTCTCTCTTTCTTTCTCTCCTTTAAGCCATTCCGACTGAAAAAGAAAAAGGAGACCCTGCTGATTGCCGGGCATGCCCAGTACAAAGCAGAGATTCAGATAACTCCAGGAATTGTGTACAGCGCAGGAAGGAGCTGTAGCAATTCTGAAGAAAACGACCAATTTGAATAGTCCTACGTTTTCAAGGCAGTTTTCCGTCGTCCGGACAAGCTTGGCACTTTGGCAGATTCTACTACTACTCCTGCTGTCCTGCGAGGAGGAATAGAGGATCAGAGAAGGCTGTAGCAAACGGCTGGCTTTGAACAGTAGTTCATTAGAAAAAGGTCACGCTTTGGATAAAGCTAGATGGGCGACAACGCTTCTCCAGCTGGGAGAAGAAGGTTGCAAGCACTACTGTATTGGTCTATATCCTCTCGCCGTGCACTCTCTGTGCAATGCGATTTGTTTCGCTGAAAAGCTAGTACTGTTTACTAATTTTTTTTTAGAGAAAAAAAAACTGTTCGTTTGTCGAAAAAGTATAGCTCATAACACAAACGAACAGGGCCAATTGTAAACACATGATTGATAAATTGAGCTTGCCTTGGCAGGTGACTAGGGGAGAGACAGAGAGAATTGCAGCCCTTCGATCTGCGAAGGGATAAAGATGCATTCGGCTGAGCACGGAGTGTTCGCGCACTTACGTGGCAAAGCTGCTATATCCTGTTACGGAGACTGGCTGGATGGACGTGTTTTTCCATCTGCAGAAGAAAGACGGAAGGAGCATGGGCTGGTCCGGCTCCAGCTAGAGTTCTTCTGCGAGACCACGGACTTGCGATCATGCCATCCGCGTCCGGGCCTCCCGGGTCGGCGCCAACAAATGGTCGTTCGCCGTCCCTTGACAGCAGGCGCCTGCCGATATGGCAATATGCACAAATGGCAGGCAGGCAGCTGCGGAGCAGAGCAGGAGCAGCAGTCGGCCTGGCCGTCCCATGAAGGGCGGCACAAACATCCAACAGGCCTGGCGCCCATCGGTCAGCAAGGGCGGAAAATCGGTGGCGAGAGGCGTGGGCCGAGGTGGCGCCTCACATGATATGGGACATGATGGATGGCTGTTCAGATGTGCAGAATTGACCAAGGGTCTGTTCCACCAAATTCTCAACTTTAACACCATGTAAAAAGAAGATTCCTCGTCACATCAAACTTACAGTACATGTATGGAGTATTAAATGTTGACGAAATCAAAAACTAATTGCACAGTTTGGTTGTACTTTGCGAGACGAACGTTTTGAGCCTAATTAGTCAACGATGGGATAATTGTTGCCCAATAAAAACAAAACATTACTGTACCTAACTACCGTGATTCTGCCGCCGCCGAATCGGGCCAACTAAACGAGGGCCAAGGCTTTCCATGATCCTGACACCGGCGACCTGTGATCTCAAGTCTGAACACACTGGAGTACGATGAGCTATGGACCCAGGTGGGCCTCACATGCTCGTGAGGGCAGGTTTATATATTCAGCCTGATCGCTTATATATTCAGCCTGTTCGCTTGTTTGTAAACGATCGTAAATATTTAGTCGGGAATAGTGTTTTTTTCTCACACCAAACCAGCCAGCAGTAAATAATTCACGATCGTTTACGGCCTCCCGAACAGGTTGATTATCTGCAATGGTTCTTTACAGTACTCGTGAGGGCAGGACTGAACAGGATAGCACAAAGGTCATGCAGTGCTCTAGGAGTAGATGACATTTCTCCTGTTGATTCTAAAAATGTCCTCCCAAGTACAGTAAGTGCCCATTTGGATTGCAGGATAGGTATAGAATAGGAAAAGGAAAAACTCAGGAATTAAAATGGCACACTCCTCTAATCTTATGGGATTTGAAAACAAAGGAAAGTGCCTCTGGCAAGAGCTTAGGTGAAACACAGGAATTTTATACGCCAATTGGGAGTTTGAACAGCTAGCCATTGCATTCAAAGCACCAAACTAACAGATGGCCTAAAGCGGCCCCATCCTCGAGAGCCGCTAATTGCCGGTAACAGCAAGTATAATAGCAGGCTATAAGTAGGTTGAATGCTGAAATGGAGGAGAGAGGAGATGAGAGGAGAGAGGAGATAAGCTGGTTGTAAGCTTACAGCCGGTTTAGACATAAGAACCGAAAAACTCTGTGAGAGACATATGAGTCATGTATTAATGTTGAAGAGCTAACTATTATATAAGTGGACTGAACGGTAGAATGCAAGGATCCTTACCGCCAACAGAGGCTTGCACCTGCCGACGCCCAGCCTGTGGGACCCCCTCTTTGGTCATTGTTATCCACAAGCTCCAGCCTGTGGGACCACCTCTTCGGTCATTGTTATCCACACGCTCCTGCCGAGAATTTTTTTAATTTTAACCTTTTTTCGAAACTAATTTTAAATTTAACACGTTTGATTTTTTTTTAAAAAAAACTAACACTTTTAGCTGTGCCTATTGCCCTGGCGCGGCCAAATGCCTGTGTCGCGCCATGCATGGTGGCGCGGCAGAGGGTTGACGTGGCGGCAACCAGGAGCGATGACCGCTGACGGGACAGGGCCTGCCGCGCCACCCATCTTGGTGCGGCAGTGTCGCGCCAGGGGTCATGGCATGGCTGGGCCAAATAAAACCCCGCAGCCAGTCATGCCAGCCTGAGCAGCAAGCCTGCCCGCCGCCAACCCGGCGGTACCTGGACGGTTTAATCGGAACGCGTCGCGCCAGTGGTGGGAGTTGTTGTAAGTATTGTTTGACGTAAAATAAATAGTAAATTTATTTCTATATTTTGTTAAATTTTTCAACGCTGAATAGAGAAATTCATAAGGCAATTAATATTTTTTCCGTCTTTCATAATACGGTTAAACATCATGTTAACTAATCGATTACGAAAAATTGGATCGGATTGAAATGAATATTTTTTGAAAGCCGTTTTTTAACTAGTTGCTACTTAATCTCGCAAGCAGTGATGTCGCGACGCATTGAAACAAATATGAAGCAAATAACATAAGTTGACAAGCTGCCACGTAAGTTTGACTTAAGTTTGATATAACATAACCAAATAAGCCTGCAAGTTTTGGACCCCAATAATAATTTGACCTAACAAACTAAGACCCGGGAGTGTAAGGATTTCTCGGACGCCTATGTCTCTTCGGATTTATTGGCAACACAATGGGAGTGTAGCCAACGTCGGTGTGGTCACGTCACCGGTGCGTATGGCTCGTACCCTGCAAGTATGTGATATGCACGATTACTTAGAATTCTTTGTGATCGTTAGTTCATGTAGCCTACGTATTTAGAGAAACTACCTTTGTTAGTACCTGTGATGCTTCTTGGGTGCCAAGCAGGGCACCACCTAGCTGAGACATACCGATCTCGTTCTGTGGCCAATCTTCCCACTCGTCGTCGTCGTCCTCCTCAATTGCAGGGTCATTTCCAGCGCTATAATGTGGTGGTGTACGCACTGCGGAAGTGGCACCTGTCGTCGACTGAGAAGAGCCGGCTGGCGTCCTCAAAGAGGCTGAAGACGTACCACCTGACTATGCTGAGAGTGACGGTTCCTCATAAGGAGTGTCCATGCAGCTCAACTTTTGAGCTAGCTTCCTGCAGCTCTTCTTCACCTTCTGCATAAATAGACGTTAAAGTTAGCGTATTTCACAAACGCATATACACTAAAGAAACAATTTCGGAATAGACTAGTTTATGTTTACCTCCACAAAAGCCTCGAGAACGCTTGGCCCCTGCCATCTAGACTCGTGAAGCCGGTACGCTGCTTCGTTGGACAGTCTCGACAATTGTGTCGCCTGGGTTTAGAAACGCGGTTGAACATTTTTAGTATACATAATTAATACCAAATGGATAACAAATTATACCATTTAAGTATCTTACCACGTTTCTTTGTAGCGGGGCTCTTTGTAGCTGTGTGTCCTCTCTAGTGGCAACGTCGTACACATCTTCGATCATATCTTCCTCCGAGTCCTCGTCAATCGCCTCCTCAGTGTACGGGGCTTGATATGTATCCTCGTAGACCTATGAAGCCAGCGTAGGTACTCATCGAAGGTGTGCTGGTCGTGTGGAGGACCCGCATGGACCGGCTATCGTTCCCTGGTCTCCCATAAGTGGATATACGCGTTGTGTGTCATGCGTCAATCTTTGGTCTTGTACCTCTTCCTGCGGTCAAACCTACAACAAAACGATGTTAGTTCTACCACACACACCTCTGGATTGTAACTCTATTATTAATAAGTAACGCACCCATGCAATACTTGGTTGGTGGAGTAAAGCGGTGGTGGGTAGCCTGTCAATCTTTCAAACTATCTGCAGACCCTGATGGGGTAGTGAATCTCGACCACATGGAAGAAAATAAGAGGGACGTTGCAGCGATACTCCTCTGACTCGTCCCTAGTGACATGACTGAAATAGTTCTGGAACTCCAGAGCATCCCAAGGACACCAATGCACCTGAACATTTCATAATTGAGTTAGGTTGTGATATAGTGTAGATCGAACAAGACACATGTATGATAGTAAAAAGAGCGTAACCTGGTGCTATGTTAGGACGTCGAGACCGTCCGTGTACTCCCTGTACTTGCATCTCGCATTCCCTCTAACTAACTATGATTCCGTCTAGATAAACAGAGCTGTAGGGAGTGTATCCTACCCATTCCATTATTGCATTGAACACGATAATGAATTAGCCATTAATAAACTCATCATATGTAACCATATCGAAGAATATAATGAACCTAAGTACTTACCGGTAAACCCATATTAAGAGGCCTCCCAACGGGCCATCGTTCCCAACACTAAACCTAGAGTAGGTACAAGCAACCCCCAAGGTTCGCATACCCTGAGGTGCGACGGCAGGCAACGCATAGCTGTCAATACGTCCATGCCAGGACAGCGCTGCCCTAGCTGTACGTCGCTATGTTCTCCCATGGCTGGCATAGTATGTCAAGGAAGATCCAGCTGATGGTGTTGCCCGAGGCGTCTGGAAAGAGGAAAGCACCAAGAAAGTGCCAGAGCTATACTCGAGCGAACCTATTGATCTGAGCCTCCTTAGCCTATGGGTCCAAGTAATCAAAGCGCTCCGTGATCCAAGACGACGAAACACCAGAAGTTTTCCTGAAATTTACCAAAGAAAATGAGACCCGATGGCTGCAGGAAAGCGATGCAAATATTAAATATGCTTGAATTTCTCACTTATTTTTCTTGGAAGCCTCGTCGTCCGGTGGAACAAATCCAGTAAACTGAGCCACCAGCTCCCTCCAGTGATCGTTGTCAACTATCCCTGTCACTGGAAGTCCCCCCAACCGAAGGCCTAAAATAGCCTTCACGTCCTGCAATGTCAAGGTCATCTCGCCACAAGGTAGGTGGAACATATGGGTCTCAGGCCTCCACCTATTACAAGAATAGAACGGCTGTTAGTTGCCTCAAATTTGTTACAAGAAAGTTTACGTACAAAGAATGCACTCGTACCTGTCTACAGCTACGGTAAGTAGTGCTGGGTCAAGGGGCGGAAGACCGTGGTTGACAACACGGACAAGCTCGAGGAAGCCGACACGCCGTATGTACGGCACGTAACGCTCGTCCCACTGGTGTGCTCTAGTGTGCGTGCGGGGCCTCAAAGGAGGCAAGGCCACCTCTGTGTCGTTGTCACTCAAGATGTGTGCTCGGTGCTGGTCGTCGTACTCCACCTCAAGAATGGGGTACAACGGATGCTGCATGGGATGGGCCATCCTATTATAAATTGATAAACAAAGCGTTAGAGTACTCAAATTAACAAAATTCAAATTAACATTATATAGCATTGCAAAGTAAAATATTCACTCTAACCCAAAATAAATTAACACAAGGATAGGATAAACAAGCGCACAAAAGAGGTAAAGCCCGATGGTCATGTGCTAGGGACGTGGATAGAGGCTAGAGATCGTAGTACGACAAAGCCAACTAAGAAGCGAGGGAGCCAGTTACGCTCAGCGTTACGGCCACGGTGGGATGAACCTACGATCGAAACATTCGAATGGAATACGATCACTCGACCGGCTCGCTACAATCCCTAACTAAATAACTAACTATAAACTAAATAATAACCGGATCTACCAGTGACAACCACATCGCTACAATCCCTAACTAAATCAATAACTACAAACTAAATAACAAATACCTAATCAATCCCTAAACCTAAAATCCTAACCTAAAAACTAAAAACTACATACGTATATCACAAACTAATTATGCTAAAACAATAATAATCATAATAACATTAAACCGAGAGGGAGGTACCTTAGGAGCGGGCGGCCTCGACGCGCCGAGGTTCAGTGGCGTGGACGGCGCGGGTGCTGCGAGGGCGAGGGCCGCCCAAGTGGCCGGGCGTGGCCGGCGAAGGGCGCTGGAGGCGGGCGCGGCGTGGGCGCTGGGCAGGCGCGGGTGCTGGAGGCGAGCGATGGCCGGCGGCGGGGCGCGTCGGCTGGCTGGCGGCGTGGGCAGGCGGGTGTAACACCTCAGGTGTTATGCAAGCATTTAGGCACTGCAAATCATGCATATTATGCATCATCAAGCATCCTAATCATACATGCCTAATCATGTAAATAATAACCGAAACAATGCTTTGAAACATATGAAACATGCTCAGTGAAACATGAATGTTGCATACACTTATTTAGAGTTATTTTTGCCCTAATTATGCTTGCTAGGTTAATAAAACATGTTTGGCTATAATTGTAAATCATCTAGAATTATTTAGCACAATTTTTGGAGCAAAGTTTGTATTCAAACTTTTGACAAAATATGCTTTTGAAATTATTATTGAAAAGGGTCAAAAATCCTCTCTATTTAGCTTTTACTTCCCAATTCAAAATCTATGCAAAATTTTTAGTTGGTCCCTAAAGCAAAGTTGTAGAGGATTAAATTCTAAGCAACTTTTATTTTTGGGTCATTTTCAAAAGAAGACATTTTCTTGCTCAAATGGTACTTGAAAACTGATATTTGAAAATTCATTGAAACTAGAATTGGAAAAATTGTTTATCTCTTTTAACGGGCCGCCGCCTCACTTCTGGCCCATCAGCCGAAAGCTGGCCCAGCGCTCCTCACCGCGCCCGCGCCTTCGCCTCGGCCCAGCCCACTTGCCAGCCCCGCGCGCTGTCTTCTCCCCCAGCCCCCCCCCCCCCCCCCCCGTGCGGACGCGTCCAACCGCGTCAGGCGTGCCACGCCGCGTGGCGAGCGCATGCCGGCGACGCCGGCCGGGTGGCGTCCCGTGGCCCCTGCGAGCACACGCCTCGCTCGTTTTCAAGCCCCAGTAGCTCCGCTTCTCCCAGCATTCCCCATTTTCCTCTCCCGCGCTGCATCTCTCCCTCGCCCCGCACCGAGCTCTGCTCGCGCCGCCCTCGCCACCGCAGCTCCACTGGCGAAATTGGCCGTCGGTGGTCCACCGTTCGCCCACAATCGCACGCACATCACTTCGCCTCACTCTCCGACACCCGGTGCTCGCTGCAGGGTCACCATTTGAGCAAGGTAAAGCCACCTTGAGCGGTTTCGCCGCCGTCGATCATGGCGTCGTCGCACTTGACCTCGCCAGTGGAAAGGGCTTCCCCGTTCCTTCTCCTATCCCCTTGAGTCACCTTCTCATGTTTCGCCATCTTCTTGTGGACCCAGCGACGCGCTCCTTCTTGTCCGGTCATGGCCGGCAATGGCCATCGGCCCGCTGGCAGCTGCCACACTGCCATGGCACCTGGAACGTCGGCGTGGCGTGGCTGTCTCGCCTCGGCCCTTGCTGGGCCAGGTCGGCCTTGGGCCGAAGCCCTGAGTCAGGTCGTCGCCCCTTTCCCTCCACTCGGATACTCAGGCCAAAAGCGACCGTGGGCCAGTCGTTCTCATGGGCCGGCCCAGTAGTAATAGGAAAGATGTTTTCGATTTTTCTTTTATTATTTGGGAAGAGAAATACTTTGGAAAATGTTTGTGTACTCATTTTTGCTCCAAAAATGGTGAAATAAATTTTGTTGTGATCCTCATGACTAGATCTAGGGTTTAAAAATATTGCATGTCAGTTTGGTGACACTTTTCTGTGGAGTTTTATTTAATCATTGAAATTGTTGTTTTCTTGAGAAAGGCATAATAAATCATAGAAAGATCAGAAAAATATGATTTCAAAGTTTGTTACTCTTCTTGTGTAATGTACTTTCTAGGAAAAATATATGCCATGCATGTCCTGTAGAAAAATTATGAGGTGTAGTTCAAGTGCCTTTAATGGCTGATTTTTGTTATTTTTGCTAGAGAGCAAAATTTGTATAAAACATGCATGTGATAATTTTTGTACAGTGATTATTTACTATTTAGAACCTAGGAAAAATACTAAATATGTTGTTTGACACTTTTCATAATACAAAGTATTTTCATGCTCATAATTAGGTCCAAGCTTGTCATTTTTGTGTAGGCTAATCCACTTATCCAAATGCCATAAAAATTTGATGGTAGACTACTTAGGGTAGTACTGTGCTATGGTAATTTTCTAAGATTTTTCTATGCTATAAAAATAGATGTTGCTATTCAAACCTATTATTAATTAGGGTTTAATCAAATGTTGCTTTATGCATGATTAAGAAATTAGTGAAGCTTTGGTGTATCTTTGAAGCATTTAATGAGATGTGTTGACTTAGCATATTAGTAGTAGAAGAGAATGCAGTAGATGACATGTGCTTGTAGTACATGTTCTTGGATGATGTTGACTACCTTGCATGCAAGCATATTCATTGTGTTCATTTCATCCAATGCACCTTTTGCATAAGCACTTACGTACCTGCATCATACAGGATCGCAAACCGAGAGCCCGGTCATCATACCCGAGGAGCCCGAGGAGCAGCTCGAGGTGCAGCCGCAAGAAGTGACTGAAGCGGACGAGGAGGACGTTGAGGAACTTCTAGAGTGCCCCGATCACCGCCCGAGCTCCTTCGAGAGAGGCAAGCCCCGGAGCATTTTTCTCCCTGGTTTGCGATTATTAATTAATGCTTTACTTTAATTGATGCATTACGTTCAGGAGTTGTTTGCAACCGTTGCTGCATTATACCTTGTCTACCTTTGTTATACTATATTCTTGTTACCCTGGTATCCGTAGTCGAGTCAATGCTTAGCTGGCTTAGACCGGTAGAAGTCAGGTGATTTCCTGTCACCTGCGAGCTATAGGTGGTTACCTAGATCTGCTCGGATAACTATGTAGTCATGGTATAACTAAATGTTAATCTGAAGTTGAGACCGGACGGAGACTTACAGGGTTTTGGACTGTAGTGCTTTCCGTCTGTGTCGATTAAGGACCGACCGTTGTTGGGCCTCGAGTCATGTTGAACGCATGCCTTACATTTAGCTGGTCGAATAACGTACCTTTTGACCGCGAAGCTGGGAGATTATTCGGGCTGAGTGGATTGCCCGCAGCGCACTGTACCAGAGCAGGTGTGGTAGGACATGGGGGCGCGATGATAAGACCGAAAGGCAGTCGGTCGACCTCTGGGTACATGTGGTTCCTGGCAAACTTGAGATTTTTCCTGGATAGTTGACTCGGTGACCGATACCTCACCTTAGCAGGTGAGTGAGATTTGTGTAAGGAATAAATTACCAGCTGGTTAATAATCGATTCGAATCACCATCGTTCACTGAATAGTGAACCCTTGACTTGAGTTACTTCATCGTAGTAATGTTGATGGAACACTTGGACAGTTATAATGGATATGACATTATGGAAGTTGTTAATGATCATTGGTTATCATTATTTGCTTAATCACATGCTTGCTCTAGTATAGGTGCAAATATAGTCGACAGGTTAATAATAATTAACTTGACAATAATGCTTTGGAAATGTTCTTGAAATGCTAAAAATGCCTTTTTGCAAATGAGTCAGCTACCCTACTATAAAGCCCTTCATAATCCTTGGTGTCACTTTATTTTCGGTTATGTCGGGTAAGTCTAGCTGAGTACCTTCTCGTACTCAGGGTTTTGTTCCCACTTGTTGCAGATGGGCAGATGTATTACGGCTACTGTATCAACTGCCTTTATCCTGCGATGGGTGATGCTTAGGACCATGGGCATGGTCATTCCTTACGTCTCGTCTAATGCTTTTGTTGGAGATGATCATTAGCTGGCACTGTACTTGAACTCCGTGTGAGTGTGTGTGATTTTGAACAAATGGCTTCTGCTACTTTTATTTGAACTCGGTTTGTAATAATTATGTTTAAACTCTGATGTACCGGTGGTGCGAACTTTTATGTAATATGTGATGGTGACCGCTAAACTTATTACGATCTTGGCTGGTATGTGAGTTGGTTTGAAATCCTTCGTGATTTCACGGACTACCGGGTTATACGGGCTTAAGTTGGCTAAATCGTCTGCTCTGGCGGGTGATTTTCTTACTTAATTTTATATAATTGGTCGGTTCTGTTACAGCGGGCAGGGCTGCGTGCGGCTGGGAGCTCGGCCGTGGGGTTTTATTTGGCCTAGACGCGCCATGACCCGTCAGCGGTCGTCGCTCCTGGTCGCCGCCACATCAGCCCTGTGCCGCGCCACCATGCATGACGCGACACAGGCATTTGACCGCGCCAGGGCAATAGGCGCGGCCAAAAGTGTTAGTTTAAAAAAAATCGGACGTGTTAGATTTAAAATTAGTTTCGAAAAAAGGTTAAATTTAAAAAAATTCCCTGTCGACGCCCAGGCCAGCAGCCCTCATCCTTGTTTCTTGTCAAAGTCTACCTCCCTGTTTTCGTCTGCTCTGCTCCTGCATCGCCGCCGGCGCCGGGGCAAAGAACGCTCTCCCTGCATTGCGAGCGCTTGCGTTGTGCCATCCTGGCGCCGCAGTCGACATGGCCACGGATCTCCTTTCTGTTGTGTTCTGCGGTGTGAGCTCGAGCATGAGCCGAGCCGGTCACCGCCGGCCCCGGCGCATCTCAAGAGCACGAGGATAGAGAGGTGGTGGGCCGGCGAGCGGAGGGCAAGGGGCACGCAGCCACCACGCTAGATCTGGTTCGTGGGTCGCGCTGCGGACTACTGCCCTCTTCTTCTGCAGCGGAGCAGAGCAAGGCGGAACTAGGCAGCGGGCGGTGGCGACGCAGCACGGGGAAGGAGTGGAGCGGAGGGGGCGGACTTGCAGCGAGACTTGGGCTTAGCGGCGGAGCG
The DNA here is from genome assembly GCF_019320115.1 of Miscanthus floridulus. Lineage (NCBI taxonomy): Eukaryota > Viridiplantae > Streptophyta > Magnoliopsida > Poales > Poaceae > Miscanthus > Miscanthus floridulus. Next base: position 76,707,760 of record NC_089585.1, read on the forward strand.
CGCGAGTCGTTTCGTTTCGCGCCAGAAAAGTTTCCATGAAGTCCGAGCTCTTGTTTACTTTCCTGTGAAACTGAGCCGTAGGAATCCAATCCTATGAAAATTTCCTCTATCTTTCCTGTGAACCAAAGGCAGGTGTAGGAAAAATTCCAAAGGAATCCAAATCCTATAAAATTCCTTTGTCAATCCTACAATCCAAAGGGGCTCTAAGTATTACTAGATAAACAAGGCGCAGAGTGCAGCTGCCTCCCAACTGTATGCTGTGAACCAGGAAGAACACACATTGTGTTCGTTAAGTAAATCTGAAGGGTGCTTTTGATAGAAACTGCAAGCTCTGTTTTATGGTCATCGATCAGGCAAAGGTCGAACTACACTAGCACTCGCTCTTGGGATCACCACGACGAGTCGACGGCCATACAACCAGGGGACCGACCATTGAATGCTCAGCAGTCAGCGAGTAGCTTGTCCGAGAGACATGTCGTTGATATCAAGTTCCTCATATCGTTTTCCACCTCCTCCGTTTCTTTTTCACCACACCACGTTTAGCATCAGCAACCACAATGTCGCTCAAAAGTAGTCCATAATAAGTAAAATAATACCCTATCAAAAGAAGGATAGATCCAGTGCCGGAGGCTCTCATATAAGTGGGGTCTGGGGAAGGGATAAACCGAGATAAACTTTTCTCCCGCAAAATCTACGGAAAGGCTGCTTTAAATCCACGACCTGGTGACTCAGTGAGACAGTTCTCACCACTGCACAAGGTCTGCCCTTCTAAAATAATACCTACCAATTAGCTAAAATACGATGAGACTAGTCTATAACAAAAGGTACTTATATGCTTATGGATTATCCATACATAATAAAAAATGTTACTTTTTTTCTTTCTCACTCTCTCTTGATCTTGTACACGATTGTAGAGATGAATAAATTTTTATCTTAGATAGGACTCATCTTATAGACTACTTATTGACTAAAATAGAGTGGAGATAAAATAATAGTTATGGACTAATTATGTAGGTCCCATATATATACAGACAAAACAATAGTTCAGCATCCAGGCTGGACTGTAGTACAGAATGAGGAAAGGCACCGGTCAGGTTAGGCTAGTACCGAACATTAATGCGCAATTAAGTGAGTGAAGGACTGTGGTAAGAAGGTTTGGACAGGCTATGGGGTCCCAATATTCAGCTAGGGCAGGACAAGAGATTCTGCACCACTAGTGCATCGCATCGTATCAATAGTGTCTAAGCCCGTGTTTAGTTGCCATTCAAATTCCTTAAAAAGTGCTATAGTTTTTATCATATCGAATTTTACGATACGTGTATGGAACATTAAATATAGACGAAAAAAACTAATTACACAGTTTGGTTGGAAATTGCGAGACGAACGTTTTGAGCCTAATTAGTCAATGACTGAACATTAATTGCCAAATAAAAACGAAAGTGCTACAGTAGCCCAAATTCTAAACTTCAACCAACTAAACATGCGCTAAGTGCATGCAACCTGTTCGCTTGCTCTAATATGATTGTGGATTATAAATTGAAATAGTATTTTTCTCTCACACCAAAATGGTTAGTAGTAAATAATTCACGCTCGTTTATGGTCTGCCGAACAGACTGACGATAGATATAGTAGGGCCTTGTTTAGATCACCTCCAAATTCCAAGTTTTTTCACTCTCTTTCCATCACATTCAATTTTTGGACGCATGCATAGAGCATTAAATGTAGGTAAAAAAATAACTAATTACACAGTTTGGTTGTAAATCACGAGACGAATCTTTTGAGCCTAGTTAGTCCATAATCGAACAAAATTTATCAAATACAAACGAAACGTGCTACAATGTCCAGATTACAAAAATTTACAATCTAAACAAGACCTAGTACTCCTATGATGCAATCCAAATTTACATCTGGTTGCAAGATGAGGCGTAGAATCAACCGCATCCGCACTGCACCCTGTCCTCGAGTCCTTATCCAAAGAAGAAAGGCACTGCAATACTCCAGACAAGTTGCCCGATATCAACGCATCAACGGTTGGCCCATCGCGCTCGTGCTAATCTAGGCCTTGTTTAGATACACTCAAAATTCCAAGTTTTTTCACTCTCTCTCCATCACATCAATTTTTAGCCGTTTGCATGGAGCATTAAATGTAGGTAAAAAAAATAACTAATTGCACAGTTTAGTTGGAAATCACGAGATGAATCTTTTGAGCTTAGTTGGTCCACAATTGGACAATATTTACCAAATAAGACGAAAATGCTACTATTCATCGGGTTGAAATCTTTTCACGATCTAAACGAGGCCCTAGTCGCAGGACACAGCAAACAGCAAACACAATGGAAGCCCTTGTTTAATCGGAGAAATTTAGATTTTGGGGCTACTGTAGCACGTTCGTTTTTATTTAGCAAATAATATTCAAACATGGACTAATTAGGCTCAAAACGTTCGTCTCGCAATTTCCCACCAAACTGTGCAATTAGTTTTTCTTTTCGTCTACATTTAATACTCCATGCACGGGCCACAAACATTCAATGTGACAGATACTGTAACAACTTTTTGGAAGTTGGGACGAAACTAAACAAGGGCGAAATCATCATCTTTCTCAACTTATCTTCTCCAAATTACTAGATAAAGAAAAATGTATACATATACTGCGACATAAGAAAATCTGGAGCCAGACTTCCATATGAGATGATGGTTACATCGCGTCACTGAAATTAATTACATGGTCCTGTCCTGTGTCGGTCATTTGCCGATCAATCAAGTGATTCGTTCACCAGCTGCTAACAGCAGCAGTCTGTATAATAATCCTACCAAAATCTTCTTCTACTGTAATTAAGCTACCGGCTAAAAGAATCCTTCCGGTCCAATTTTGTACTAGCAAAGCAAAGCAAACAAAGAAGGCGATGGATCAGAAGAATGTGGTTCCGCCGAAGCCCCGGTGGAGCAGGTTGTGCGCGATGTTGTCCCTGGCGCGCTTGGCCGTCTCTGACCGCACGGGGTTCTCCGGCGTGGTCTCGTCGTCCACCAGGTCGCAGCGAATGGCCGGGTCCACCTCCTCGCCCCGCAGCTCGCAGATGTTGTGGAGCACGCAGCAGGCGCCCAGCACCACGGGGAGGTCCTGCAGCTTCACCTCGGTGCGCTTCTGCAGGCACGCCCACCGGGCCTTGAGCCGCGCGAACGCCTCCACTGCCACGCGCCGGAGCTCGCCCACCTTCTCGTTGAACGCGTGCTGCGTCCACGTCAGGTTGGGGTGCGTGTACGGCACCAGCACCCAGTCCATGAGCGGGTAGCTGGCGCCGCCCACCAGCCACGACTCGTGCATCATCCCGGCCGCGGCGCGCTGGTGGAGCATCGACTTCTCCAGGACCTGGTCGTCGGGCATGGAGCCCGGCCAGCCGATGCACACGTCCGTGAAGGCGCCGTCGGGCCCCACCACGCCCTGGAGCGTGATGGAGTAGGACGTCTTCTGGTTCCGCTCCGTGTGCCGCCGGTTGAAGTAGGCGGCCACCGAGATCTTGGGCGCGATGATGGGGATGTGGGTGGTGTACATGGCGCCGATCACGCCGGGGACACCCGAGCTGCGCTCGAAGGTCTCCTTGAACCGCGCCGCCGCGGACTCGTCGGGCCACTGCAGGAAGCGCGGCATCAGCACGGACTTGATGGCGGCGCACACCTCCAGGACCAGCTTGTGGCAGGTGGAGATGCCGAGGCCAAAGCGCTTGGACACCAGGCGGAGCGGCTCCCCTGTGGCCAGGCGCCAGATGCAGACGGCGACGCGCTGGCGGACGGGGATGGCGGCGCGGAGCATGGTGTCCTCCTTGGCCACCGAGGAGCCCAGCGCGTCGCAGATCATGTCGAACGTCTCCCGCCCCATCCGGAAGGCGCGCCGGAACTCCTCCTCCGGGTAGTCGGCGCTGTTGCACCGGTCCCACCACGCGCGGGACCGGTCCTTGACCCACAGCCGACGCTGGTGGTGGCCCTGACCCTGCCCCTGCCCCGCGGCGCGACTCGGCGAGCCCGACGCGGAGGACGCCGCCGCCTCCTCCCCGGCCACGACGGCCGCGGCGGCGGCCGACGCGGCGAGCCTGGAGCGCTTGGACCTGGCGGCGGCCTCGGACTCGGCGGTGGCGTCGAAGCTGCTCTCCATCTTGGCGTAGTAGTCCATCATGGCCTGCGACCTGGTGTCGGCGTTGGACTCCAGCAGCGCCAGCTCCCGCCTGGACGCGTCCGCGGCGCCCGCGCGGTCCGCGTGCTCCTCCGCCTCCAGCGCCGCCAGCGAGGTGAGCAGCTTGGCGATGGACCGCTTCTTGCCCTTCTTCTTGACCTCCTCCTCCTCTTCCTCTTCCCCAGCGGCGGCTCCACCGTCGTCTGCTGCTCCGCGCTGCTTCCGGCGCCGGCCGTTGGTCATCCCTGCGGCGTTGGCGTTGGGGTTGGCGCTGGGGTCGTCGAGGGCGAGGGCGAGCGGCGGCGTCACTGAGGCGGCGGCGGCGTCCTGGAGGAAAGAGCAGTAGAAGGCGAAGTCGTCGTCTCCTCCTGCTGCTGCTCCTGCTCCACCCCCACCGCTTGGAGGCCGGCCGTTGGATGGGGATCTCATATACACACACGTCTCCGCCTTATCTCGCGGCCACTACACACGCAAGAGCAGCACAAGCAGAGGCAGCAGAGCCGCGGGCTGAGGCGTCGGCCGGGTCGATCGGTCTCCCGTGCTGGTGGTGGGTGCGCGTCAAAGGCAGGCAGGCAGCGGACGGAATGGAACGGGGAGCCGTGTGTGATTGGCGCGGCGAGGCAAAGGCGATACGGGGAGACCGGTGTGAAAGGGGGCGATATAAATACCCGACCCTTGGATGGTCTGATGTGACGAGGCAGCGCTAGGTGTGAACGCGGCTGGTGAGTTGCTTTTTGGACAAGGAAAGAAAGGAAGGAAGGGGAGATCGACCTGCGCTGCGCATTGCGGCTGGCTGGCTCTGGCTGGCGTCCATCTGATCTGACACCATGCGTGGCGTGGGGCCGCGTGCCGCGGCGCTTCCGGGAGTACGCGGTTTCGCGCAGGCGGGGGCGCGGTGGGGGGAAGGTGGCTGGGGTCGGTAGGCTGGCGCGGCACGACACCGCGTGGACCGGATGGATACTCGCGGCCCGGGGGGCCAGCGCCCAGCGGTCACGCTCGGCGGTGCGCGGTCAATGGGCAGGCATGGCATGGGCATGTTCCGCATGCCGAGAGAGCTGGCGTGGCCGGAATTCGGAAGGATTCCCCGATTCGCGCGCGCGGACAGCGCCGTCACGGTGGCCATCGGTGGGAAAAACTGCAAGTGGGTGGCGCGGGCGAGGACGAGACGAACGAGGGTGACGGGAACCGAGGGAACGCGGTGGTGGTCTCGCGTCCCTTCCCGCACCGCACCTCGCCGACATGCCCTCCTGACCCGACCGGATGGCATATGCGGTGGTTGACGTTTCGAGGCCGGGAAGCGGAACCGGGGACGAGGGCACCGGCACGCCCAGCCTGCGACTGTGCGACAGACGCGGCATTTGCTCATCTGTTCGGCGCAGGCGGCGGCGACGAATGGTGTGCGAGCCCGACCTCCCGAGTCGGAACGGCAGCTCCAGTGCGCGCGCTCAGGGGATTCCTCGAGATCTGCATCGACTCGTACTGTGTTTTTCTGGAAATTTTTCCATGGAACGAATGCCGTCCTTGCCTCTTGGTTGCTCGGTGAAAGCTCGCCTCGCCTCCGCTTGCCTTGTCTTGATAGGTGAGGTTAGATGTTTGGTAGCCAGCAAAGGTCTCCTTTTGCGCTGTGAGCTCGCTCAGCTGGACAAGTATCTCTAGCTCCTTCCCGTCTTCTTCCACACCGTTGCAAGCTATACTTTTGACCTTCCATGACATCCGCTAGTTGAGTTCGAGTGGCAAAAACGAGTTCCCCTCGAGCACTCTCGAGGAGAAATTGGTGTATGTCACCTTCAAAATCGAGCGCAGAGCAGCCTAATCGAATTCTTATATTGCCAAATCGAGCTCATGGTACCCGATTCGACCATAGCCGCCACCAAGGGCAAGTTTGGATCCCTTGGCTCACCTCGCTGGGATAGAAGATACAACAGTAACTATATTTGGTTCTCCGACCTAGGGCCTGTTTAGTTGCACCTCAAAACACCAAATTTTTCAAGATTCCGCGTCACATCGAATCTTTGGACGCATGTATGAAGCATTAAATATAAATAAAAAATAAAACTAATTACACAGTTTAGACGAAATCTACGAGACAAATCTTTTAAACCTAATTAGATTATGATTGGACACTAATTACTAAATAACAACGAAAACGCTACCGTAGCGTTTTGCCAAAAATTTTGGCATCCAAACTGGCCCCTAGTTGCACAAGCAAGGATTTCCTTGCTATGATGGGCGAGCAGGTTTGGCTCACCTTCGCTGGATTTTTTTTACTTGTCGGACGAGGCTAGGCAAGAAAACCTGGCAAGGGAATCAAACCTGTCCCAAATCGAACTCACCTTGCCTTGCTTTGCCGCTCAATGCGACGCAGGACAATCTAGGCCGGCGAGCTTAATAAAGAAGCCAAGGGTGTGCTTGGTTAGTTTTTTTCTTAAGTAGCATCATCTCGCCTCACTCAGCTTATGTCGCTCAGCCTTGCTAAACCAGGCCTTTGCTAGCAAAAAAAATTAACTGCACAAGCCTTGAGACACTTTGGCTGGAGATCCAAACAAGCGGTTTCCTTTCACATCCTCGCTTAGCAAGACTACACAGTGCCAAGTGAAGGATCCAAGCATTTTATGACCAACATCTCCGATGCCAGTACCTTAAGCAAGGAAACCTATGTTTCGAATGGTGATGACACCACTACAGAAATAAATGATTTCTAAGGGCCACCCGTGAAAACATCTATCAAATAAATGAATTTGTAACTTTTGAAATGAAGTCAATTGAATTTAAATCAAATTAAGATCATCTAAAACCTTGGTAGCTAACAATTTTTTATTTAAGCTCATTTAGGGGGCTAACACAATGATATTAATGTTGTTTTTAGTAGTGTTATTAAAAGGAATTATAGTACTACTGATATTGTTTTTTTTTGAATTACACAGTACACTCGTTCATGACAGATCTGTCGGCTACCACAAAAGAATAGCATTGTTGTACTACATATTGATTTGAAGAGGACAAAACAAAAATGTCAAATCAAATATGAAACCAAGATAGAGAGGACTTGCAGTACTCCTTCGTCTAAAAAAATAATTCTAAGTTTTAGATAAGTCAAACTTTTCTAAGTTTGACCAAGTTTTTTTTTAAAATATTAACATTTATATCTCTAGTTAAATTTACAATGAAAATAGATCTCATAATCAATCTAATCATATTTATTTGGTGTCATAAACATTTATATTTTTTTAGGTTTGATCAAATTTAAATTTGTTTGACTCTTCGTAAAGTGAAAATTGTATCCTTTTTAGGACATCGGGAGCTTAGCAGCCATGTTCCGGTTCTTGTCCCCGTTCCCAGAACGGTAACAAAAACTTGGGTATCAATTTATAACGTGAGGAACGGGAACGTTCGTGTTCCCGGAACATAGAACATGGGAACAAACGTGGGCCATGTTGCCTGTTCCTAAGCTGCTAAGGTCAGGAGTATAGTGGAACCAAGGCTACATGTTTTACAAGAACACGCGAGTAAGACACAGATAAATAAAAAACAAGCCTACACACACCCATAGTAGTATGCATTTATTTATCCGCTATAGTAATTTAGCACGTCTTTATCCAGCTCCGGACCATTTTTGCAGTGCATGAAAGGAGTTGAATCTGGTGAATAGTTCATTTTGAGAAGCGAGATAAAAACCTATAGTGACTTGAGAGGTTGAAGCTAGAGTCAAAACTCTACCAAACATAAAATTATTACTATTGCTTGAAACGTTTATTCAATTTTAATTTAATTTAATTTTATTAAGGCTTCTTTGGCATGAATAATAAAACACCCATAAATGAAAACAAAATATTTTGATATGATGTCTTTACGTTTGTTCGGAGAGTCCAAAAGAATTGCTCCATGTTCTCTTTGATCCAAATAATTGCTCCAACCTCTAGCGCTTTCTTCGTGACAACTAGTGATCTTATTAATTAAAGCATAACAATGGCACTTAACGGAAGTGTCATGTGTCATAGTGTACGTAATGTAACCACCGAAGACTTGAACCAGACACCTTGGATCGGAGCATAGACGTTTCTTTCCCTTTTTTGGGTCAAGTGTGCAAAAGTATGGCACTGTTCTTAGTGTTAGCGGTGGTAGTAGTTGTTATTATATATAAAAAAAGAATTAGAGCTAGTGGCCTGGTTTGAACGGGACACAAGGCCAAAAGATCGAATCAATCAAAGTAGTATGAACAGCGAGAGAGAGGATGGGACGACTTCCACGACAGGTCAAACCAAACGCATATGTTCAGATTGGGCCGTGTGACAGAAACCCTTGACAAAGTCAACTGAGAAAAAAGCAAAAGCAAAGCAACAAACAGAAACGAGCCCGTGCCCGTGGTAGGCAGGATGACTCCCTTCAAATTTTATCAAACCAAGAAACTGTGCTCGGTGACGCAAGTTACAGAAGTCTGCTGAAATTCGAAAAGAAAAACTAAATTTGTACTAATGCTTGGTCAGCGCAACCAAATCTGAATTGTTGTTTTCTAAATTGACAAATCTTTAGTAGATGGCACGACCCGACCAACGTATCATATGCTTTTTCACGGCTTACTAATGTGAAAACGACCTCGTCGACGCCGTAAAGCGAACACAAATCATCTGCTTAAGACCGTTGCAGCATATAGTAGGAATGCAAAAGCATGGAAATAGAAAAACCTAAAAACTCTACAAAAATATACTTGTAAAACAGAGGATCAGAAGACATTAGAATATTGAAGGAATGATGATCGTTTGAATAGGCGAGCTATAAGAAAACGTAATAATTTTACCCAGAGATTTGAACATACGCAAATTTTATAATATAATTTTCTCCAAAATAGCAGGCAAAGAAAATTCGTTATACTAATAAGCCCTGGCTGAAACCAACAAGCGAATAGGCTGTCTATCTGCCTCGCTAGTTGTTACATTGTTTATGTTTACACTGGCATGAATTGTGCAGCATATGATTTAATGTAGGTTAAGAACTTAAGATTAATATAAGCTATCCACCAGACTGGCGTGGCTAAGTATAAGCTAACTAGTAGTTTACTGAATTGTTAGAGAGGTGCTTAATCCGTCCGCGTCATATCGTCGGGTCCTCCTGGTCCCGGACAATCCACGTGCTATCAACGTCGCGCTCGCGCACAGGGTGACAGGGGAGGATCGGAAGTCCGGAAGAGGGAAACCGGGGACCGCACGATGCTATCAACGTCGCGCTCGCGCACGCGGCATCGTCAGCATGACATGAAGCTGACGCAGGGGGGAGGTCGATTGCACTATTGGCCCGGTTGGTCTGGTAGTTTAGCATAGGATCGATCGTCTGCACGACCGCATAGGAAGGCAGCAAGCAACTCCGGTAGGAATTCAATGAACCCTCGAATCCTCGATTTTGTACGGTATATGCGTAGACGCTGACAATGACAAGGACATTAGATTAGATACAAACTGCAAACCCAAATACGCTCGCTTGCTGATTTTAGGAGACCATCAACGTTACTAATCTTAAACTGGCGTCTCCAAATGGAAGGACAAATTTAATTTGGCCTGTGCAGTGTCCCCGCTTCCCTGATGACGGTGTTTCAAGAACATGTGAGCTGTAATTTCTCTGTGTGAGTTACGGTAAATCAAGTGATCATAGTTTCAATAATTCCGGTGCTACACAGATTGATTGGCTGCACTTATTTGGCAGTTACAGCTGCTGTGGTTGCATGCATACATTGCTAATCTACACAATCAATTGTGAATTTAATGAAATATTCTACAATGCATTATCACCCTTCATTAGAAATACGATTTTGGCATCCTTTGATGCATCGTGTTGAAGGTCATACCCCTTTCTTTTTTTACATGTTATATTAGGTTTGTCCTAATTCTAATATTTTTAACCATTGATTTTTTTTAAAAAAAATTATACAGTTTCATGACATAAGGTTTTAAAAAAAAAACTCGGCCTACGGTGGGCAGACAGCCCCCGCAACTTTGTGCTTAAGGAAGAAGACCTTCTCACGCAGGCCGAGAAAACCCCCGAACACCATGTCCCGCCCTTACACAGGGGCCCGTTACCCTGTGAGTGGGCCGGTCCGCTGCCTGTGCTTTGGGAAACTCGAGACAGGTGAGGGGATTTTTTTAACTCCGGGCAGGCGAACGAGCGCACCCGTGGGGGCTCGAACCCTGCCCGCGAGAGTACCAGCCGGACGTCCCGACCATCCGGTCAGAGGAGCCGCTGTTATGTTTTTAGACTCACTATAATATTTTTATAAGGTTTATAACAGCCAGCAGTAAATTATACAGTTTCATGTTGTGAAACTATAAGATTTTTTTCGATGGTCAAAGATAATAATGTCTGACTTAGGACAAAGATAATACGACATGTAAAAAACAAGAGAGAGTAACAAATAGCAGATTCTATGATGTTATCCATGTATGAAATAAATTCGAACGATAAATTTTTCAATAGTTCTAATATCTGAAGGAACATAGCTACATTTGAATTCATAATGAAAGAAAAAAAATTCTGTGCATAAGAGGCTCAAAGCTGCATGGTGTTGAAGTGCCCAGGGCTCCAGAGCACCACATGAAACCGACTGAAAATTGTGACACTCCAAAGTTCAGTCCACTAAACAATATAGGAATGTAAATCATTCCATATTAATATTTTTGTCAATATATTCACAAGACACATATCAATTATAGGAACAAAAAGTTCAGAGCACACCTGAACTACCTTTCCATTGCTCTTGCTTTTCCTCTATGTTCTTGCTAGTGGACAATGAAGTTGTCCCAGACCCCAGTACAGTGAAAGCATTATACATATATGATCACATCTTGCAGTCCATATGTCACTTAGAAAATTAATGCACTAATGCTACTGTTAACTACAAGAAACACATTAAACTAAGATTGCCTTTAGATGACTACGTGCAGTTTATTAACAACGGCCCTGAGAGCTAACTGGCATATCCAATAATCTTGGCAAAGTCATCAACCTAGAAATTGGACTAAAATGAGTGCAAGCAGAAGCTCTAAAGCTGTCGATATAGCAGGAAATTAACTTGTAAGAGAAAGAAGAATGAACCTGAAATTCAAATGCTCAGCTGACAAGGCTCAGTCAAATACACAGAAGGTACTGGAGAATGGAGATGTATTATGGTGTGCTACAGTCAAATAAACACAAACATTAAATGAACAAACCACGTATATATTTTCTTACAGTAAATAGGATCAGTAACTGAAAGAAAATTTGTCTTGATGCTTCACCTAACCATCGTAAGCTTTTGGCCTCCAGGTTTCTGAAACAATAAACTTGAAAAGAGTGGAGAATCGCATGCATCCTGGGGAACTGAATTTTGGCTCGCTGAATTTTGGCTAAAACTGGCTGAAAACCATTGTTCTGGCTGAATTGTTGTGAGAGAAAAACGCTGTTTCTGTTGAAAAAAGAAGCCGAACAATCCGGATATGGGGTAAGCCAAACGGAGCCCGAATAAGAACAGAAATTGGAGTGCCTATCACCTCGGCCTTCAGAAACTGCTTCTGATTAATCAGAGAGTTTATTTTCTAGCAGTCATCTCCACCTTCAAAGCCACATCCTGTACCAGCAATACAAAGGAAATGGCAAAACGAATGTCAGCTATCAGTGCAACCCTCTAGCCTGAAGCTTCGGAATAAAAATAATAGCAAAATGCACATGCGGTTCTTCAACTTGGCAAGGGGTGCTATCTACATCCGTCTACTTTTAAAATACCAATTCTATGTCTATGAACTTAGCTTCAGGGTGTCATCCAGGTCCAAACGAACTTGGATAAAGACAAACTTTATATCAAAATTGTAGCCCTCAACAGGATCTACAACTTTGTAGTAGAATTTTTTTTGAATTAAAACTGTTTAGGGTCCCAAAATACTGTTGTAAGTTTACATATTTTGAAATTTAAAATTTAAAATTATCAAAACATTTCGGATGTTGACATGATCTATATAAAAGTTATATTTATCAATACAATCTACAACTTTGTAGTTGAAAAGTTTTTATTTAAAGTCGTTAAGTATCTAAAATATGTGTTCTAAGTTTTTTATTTCAAAATCTATAAACTTAGAACACATATTTGGGACACTAAACAACTTCAAATAAAAAACTTTTCAACTACAAATTTTTAGATCGTATTGATAACTATAACTTTCATATAGACCATGCCAACATCCGAGATTGTTGAATAATTTTAAATTTTAAATTTCAAAATCTGCACACTTAAAACAATATTTTTGGACCCTAAACAGTTTCAATTCAAAAACTTTTCAACTAAAAAATTATAGATCCTGTCGAGGGCTATAATTTTGATATAAAATTTATCTTTATCTGAACTCGTTTAGACCTAGATGATACCCAAAGTCAAGTTCATAGACACAGAATTAGTATTTTGAAAGTTGAAGGACCTATCACCTCATGCTAAGTTGAAGTACCGCGCGTATTTTCCTCAAAATAATAAGGGAAAATTGGTTTTATACCACCGAAAGAATACGACATTCAAAAAATACCATTAAAAATTCATCCTACCATAAAATACCATTGAAAGTGAGTATCCGTTCTGTAATCTAGCACTCTGTTACTTCGCTGTTAACGTCGTTTGTTGGCCTTCGTCCGATGCCTCCACTTCACTCCAAATCGAGCAGGAGCCATGGGAGGACGTGGAGAACAACTTGTACACCCGCATCAACCTAGGCAGGTCTGCAGTGCAGCAGCAGTAGAGCAAGGACATGCCTATGGGCCTGTTGCTGCTGAACGGTGTGACAACCGCCGCCGGTCGGCCGCCACATGGGCTGCTCGGCTAGGGCTTCATGTGGCAGCTGGTCCTGTACTCGCCGCCGACCACCATCACCATGCACAGGTACCTCCATGAACCAGTGGCTTACTAGCTTCTAATCCAGTTCGTCACTGCGTTCACCAAAAGAAGATCGACGGACTCGCCTGCCGCCCGGGATGAGTAGCTTGAGTGTCGGCGTGTCGCACTCCGCGTGACCGCGTCCACACTCTCAGGCTCTCCTGCATGCCTGGAATTCCCATTCCAGCTGCAACGTCGCTACTACAGCAGCACAACTGTCAATCAGTTGATGATCGTGGAGGCGATGGAGAAGTTTTTGGGATTCCTGTGATACATCCATATGAACTGAAAAACTAAGAACATGAATCGATGTAAAGTAAACACGAATTTGAACCAATATACTCGAGCACGGATGCATATTGCAGAGGATCACTCACGTGCGCTTGAAGCTAGTCATGAACCTCAGACAGTCGACCATCGTAGCTGCTGGGAGACGGTGCCGCCGTGGGCACATCGAGGAGCGCGGCGGAGCAGCGGCGGCTATTGCATTACACGGTGACCCGTTGCGTTGTTGCTGCAGCAGCTGTCGATGGGGCCCGTGGCCCTGATGTGAGTGGGCCACTGGGGGCCTACGCGAGGCGTGCAAGGACGACGATGCCTAGGGTGCGCGCTGCCGAGAAGCTATGGCGTGCGTGTCGCCCGTGGCCTCTCCTATGTGGCACATCAACACTCCGCCCTCCTCCGCATCTAGGAGGAGGAGCTGCTCCTGGTGCAGTAGCTCTTTCCCTTGGCCGTCTGCTCCGGCGGATGCCCGACACGACGAGCCCGGTGCAGGGTGTGGCCACTGGCTAGACAAAGCAACGCGCCGTATCCCAAGTGCTCGGCAGCAGCAGTGAATCAACATGAAGGATTGGAGAGAGAGGGAGAAGATGACGAGTGGGGCCCTTTTGTCTGCGTGAGGTGGAGTGGGCTTTGATGGACGCCGTTACAGCGAGGAAACAGAATGCTAGATTCAGGAACGGAACACCACTTTCAGTGGTATTTTACATAACGCGCGAACTTTGGATGGTATTTTCTGGATGTCGTAATCTTTAAGTGCTATGAAACCAATTTTTCCAAATAATAATTGGTAGTTTTGGTTTCCACAGTGCGTGCCGTCGGGCGTCGGCAATGGAAGTGTGGACAGCAGCCCATCGTATTCTCCTAGGGAGCCCGGTAGTGAGTTGGACCAGCCCAAGTAAGACAGTGGGCTCGGTGACCCCGATTCCAATTTGACTCGCGTTTTCGAACCAAGCGAATGGTGCGTGCTCTGCTATAAAAAAAAAACGAACGGTGCGTGCGGCTCATTCCGCGGCCTGCGGATGCGTACTTTTTTCTTCTTCCAATTTTCCGTTTTTTTCGATAATGTTTGCCCATGGGCCTCTACCCAATTTTAGATGCCGCACGTCTCACTCCAAACGCGCTCTCTCTCCCAGCTCGTCCCACTCTGCCTCATAGCCGAAGCCATCCTCGCGCGTTTGAGTCCCCATCGTGCGCCCGGCCCGCCTCACTCCGCCATTGCGTGCACCGCCATCCTACGCCCGACCGCCCACTCCGCCATCCCCGCGCGCCCGCCTCATCCAACGCCGCGTAGCGCCGCCCTGCCCCACTTTGCCTCGCCGTCGTGGCCATCCACCGCCGTGCCCCAATCCGCGCTCGCCCGTCGCGGCCACGGCGTGCACCGTGCCATCACCACCCCGTCGCCACCGGTAGAAGGTCATCGCCGACCGAAACATCGTCTCCTGCGGGCGGCCAAAGACACCACGACACGAGGACCCGCATGTTGCAAATACATGTTTCAAGTCTTTCAGATATTTCATAGGTATGTTACAAGTGTTTTATATGGATGTTGTAAAAGTAGATCTAGATGTTGCACATATTGAAAGTATTTCAGAAGTATGTTGCAAGTATTTCAGAGATATGTTGCAAGCGTCTAGTCAAAATGTTTCATCTGTTTCACACTTATGTTGGAAGCATCTATTCGAAATATTTCATCTGTTTCAAATGTATATTTGAAGTGTTTTATCTGGATGTTGCATATGTTACAGCGGCTATAAACATATGTTGTAAGAGTATGTTGCAAATGTTTCACCTATTTCAGATATAAATTACAAAAGTGCTTCATGTTGCAATATTAGCAGGCACAGAAAATAGGTGCATACAGAGGCAGTCCCCACGTGCATGCAGGACACATACGGACAGGTTCGTAACATGCGGGCAAGGGCGTAGGGCAGAGGTTAACGTCCGAACATCTGGGCGCTAGCCATGCCTTTTTTTTTCCGTACCATTCTGAATCGACTGAACGTTCCGTGCATGTAGGTCGGATTCATTCCACGCCTTGCTGACGCGCGTTTCTTTTTCTTTTTCTTTTCTTTTTCTTTTCTCTTTCTTTCTTTCTACCATTTCTCCTTTTTCACTTTTTTCTCAACTAGTTGAATCTCGTAATCGCAAATTTATAAGAGTTACAGTAAAAAGTTACGTGACACGTTGTCACGCAAAAAATGATGCGCAAACTTATACTTGCAACTTTATAACTTTTTAAAAAGTAAGTCACGAAAACACTTTAAAAAAAAAGGTTATGATGAAACTATTTTTTTGTGACTTTAGTTATGATGAAACGTTGTGGTGATAAGTTGTCAGCTAATAAGTTATGCCGCATATACTTTTTCTCTCCTGTAACAGAGTGTATATAAGCATTAAAAAATTGTACCTAGATATAAGGGCACCGAGACAAACCAATTTTACATTAAGTACTTGCCATTTATCAACTAATCACTATTAATCATAGCGATGATGGTGTCAGATTAGGAAATAATGTGAGGGCACATGCATCTTTTGTATTCTCTCTTCATCTGTCCTAAAATCTCTAAAAAGTAAAAAAAATTATGATGAGAAGTTGTGGTGATAAGTTGTTACATACTAGTAAGCTATACATATAATTAAGTTATGCGTATAACTTTGTAACTTTCTAAAAAAGAAAAGTTGCGAAAATATTTTTTTTGCTCAAAATGGAAAATCGCGAAGGTTATAGGATCAACCGCCGGTTAATTTTGTAACTTTTCAAAAAATGAAAGTTATAAAAATAGAAAGTCGCGAAGGTTGTAGGATCGACCGTTGTTCGCTGATGAGCACGATTGCTTAGTGATACCGATGATAAACACCCTTATAGGTGATGCCGAGAAGAGAGGAGCCTTCTCTTATCATCCAGATTAGTCGTCTTTTTTTTTTTGTCAAACTCTCCAAAAGTGTTCTCTGAGTGTCTAGTATACCACTCTTCCTCCTCTCTAGTCTTCGTCCAATCTCCTGCTACTGGACACCCTGCATCACAGGCCTACCTTTATAAGGATCGTGTGCTCATGATCATATCTTTTAGTTTTTGGTGATTAAGATGACAACACAAGTTTATAACTAACATGTGTGCTAAAAATGTGTTAGATGGGTTATTATAGATCCTAGGGATGCCATAAAAGAAATGACACAAAAGACCGGCGAAGATAAAGAGTAAAAGAGACTTACTGCACATAGAAATCACATGACAGATTGTTCGGTGGTCAAAGAAACATGCACGGTCAGACTCAATGCTAAGGCACTTTGATGATCAATGGGATGGACCGT
Source organism: Miscanthus floridulus (assembly GCF_019320115.1). Classification (NCBI taxonomy): domain Eukaryota; kingdom Viridiplantae; phylum Streptophyta; class Magnoliopsida; order Poales; family Poaceae; genus Miscanthus; species Miscanthus floridulus. Next base: position 76,724,397 of record NC_089585.1, read on the forward strand.
CTGGCCAAGTGAAGAAGAGAGCGTCGAACAATTGGATCAATGAAGCGCCTAGGGGAATATTCATTACTTGAACATTCACCATATGGTTCGTCATGAGGACAAGGAGACAAGTGGACCATCCGACGTTGTCCAAAGAGTTTGCTAGATGGTTGCAAGCACGGTTGTTGAATGGAAATGCACTGTGGCCGCAGATCATCTAGTGTGTTAGAAGAAGTTAATGGTTAGTCAATAGTAGAAGAAGTTAATGGTTAGTCAATAGTTAGTGTCATCATGCGATCTGGCAGTGAAGATTTTGAAAGTGGCGGATCGTTCATTGTATGCAGAAAATGACAGACTTTTTTCAATGGCTCTATGAGGGGGTGGGGCTATATACGTGAGATTGTCTCACTTTCTTGAGTGTGTTGGAGGGATCCATGTGGAGACAAGTTAGAGCAAATATTTCTACACTCCATCCACCCTCAAATATCTTGAATATCTTGACTACAACTATTTTCACTCCATCCACACGAGGCACGTGAGAAAAAAAATATGCGTCAGAAGTTGAATTCAACAAGCATGTAAATAGTTGTATCAACCGCATCAACTTGAGTCCACACGTTAAGGTTGGGTGGTTGATTTTCATGCGCTAGATCATGGGGCAAGATACTATATGGGCAGTAGTCAATTGGATGAGAGACATTTATCAAATCTTTTAATCTTTTAGGGCTCTTTGGAACATAGGGATTTCATAAGAATCATATATGATTTTTACACGAACCGGTTTGAAAAAAATCCCTGCATTCCAAAGAGAGCCTTATAGTTGAAAATAGATGAAAGGTGGGTACATGAGAGCATCTCCAAGAGTCTTTCTAATTCTCACTCTCTAATTCATCATTTGCATAAAAATCATTTTCTATTTTCTACTCTTCAACAGTTTTTTCTATGTCTCGTGCACACTCTAGAGAGCCATTTCCGTTTTCTATTTTTGGCTAGCGAGAAATCCAGAAAAAAGATGGCTATATTTGGATAACCATTTAAAGAAGTTGTTGGATGATTTTTTTTTACCAAAATCTATATTCATAGCAATTAGGAAGGATATAGAGAGTCTTATGGAGTTGCTCTGAGGTGGGTATGCCGGGCTGGTTGAGGAAAAATAGGCGTTGGAATTCAAATTCAATAGACATGTAAATGTTTGTATCAACTATATCAACCTAGGTCCACGATCAAGGTCTGTGTGATTTTCACACGCTAAATTATTGAGAGAATTATTTCTTTGGCCCTGAAAAAAGTTCGGCTTACTTTCTTGACCCTTTTATTTTTGAAATTGTACCTATTTGGCCTGAAAGCTATGTTTGGTTACTTATATGATCCTTCCGTTTGTTGTGTGACTTAACACTGTTAAGTCAAGGATGAGATGACGATTTTTCCCCTAAGTGAAAAATGAGTTAGTGCAGAGTTCGGTTTGTCTATGTTTAATTTTGAGGAATACTTTTAAACATTGCTAAATATTCCGTTGTTTAATTTTGAGGAATACTTTTAAACCATGCTAAATATTCCGTTGTTGCTAAATATTCCTCAAAATTGAACATAGACAAACTAAACTCTGCACTTATTCAGTTTTCACTCAGGAGCAAAATGGTCATTTCAACCTTGACTTAACACCGTTAAGTTTCCAAAACTAATGGAAGGACCATATAAGTAACTAAAGATAGCTTCCAGGTCAAATAAGTAAGTTCAAAAATAAAAAAAAGGCCAAAAAAGTAAGCTGAACAGGGATAAGGAAATAATTCTCTCTAAATTATTTCCAAAGAACATCCAAGGGGTAAGACAAAAGGTGGATAAGAGTTAATTGGATGTGAGGTATTTATCAAATCTTTTGCTCTTTTATAGTGTATATAGATAGATAGATAGATAGACAAATCTATAAAATTCTTACTTTATCAAACATATCTTTGGTTAAATTTTGCATCAACATAGCACACTGGAAGTTAAATTACCTAGAAACTGACATGGAATTAGAGGCATCAACTTCTTGCACGTTCCATGGAAGAGTCTTTAAGGATGTCATGCCATGGCAATTAGCGCCAATATCTCCCATTGAGCGTGAGAATAATTTTTAGAGTACAACAAGTCCATAACTATTGCTAGTTGTATCATACCACAATGCATATGAGCACCAAATTACTACTTAGCTTACAATACTAAGTAGAGTTGTATTCACACAACGCTATGCCATTAACTACACAGCTTAGAAACCACTTGACCCTTTTCCACCTATATAAGGACAAGTCTAAGAGAGCATGGTTTCAAATATTTTTAGCTTATAATAGCTAAAAACATTCATTTTGTGAAACCACCTACCAACAATCATAAATATGTCTAACCATGCACAAAGAGTGTCGGGGACCGAATACTGGGGTACCCAAAGACGAGGAGCTAATAACCATCAAACGATTGACGCTTTCGAACATGCAAGAACGCTACTACACTTCTTGCCCATATGACCAAAGATTGGCTGCGCCTCACCCGACCCCAAAGGGTTGGCTCCACCTTGCCCGACCCCCGAGGGCTGGACTCCGCCTCGCCCGATGTCTGGGGACAGACTCTGCCTCGCCCGACGGCTGAGGGCTGGCTCTGCCTCGCCCGACGTCCCAGGGCTGGCTCTGCCTCGTCCAACGTCTGCGCCCTGCTCCTTCATAATGATGAGCACAGGGTAAGACAGGACACTCAATTCAACCGCAGTACCGAGGACCATGCCCTGCACGTTTGCGGGAAAGTACCATATTGATATGATGGGACGGGCGCTTTAAGCTCTTTCAGGCATGACAGAGCCTGGATAGTGTTGTAGGCGCCGCCTTTTTGTCTTACAGTGTTGTGGGCGCCGCCATAAGCCCTCGAACGCGGATCCTGACACAAGCATACGACAACCACTACAATCTAGGAGGGAACTCACATCATCTATAGTAACAGACATATGGTCACTTCCCCATCTGCTCCCCGTAGGGTCACGGCTCGGCACCCTGGCATGCCGCACCGTCCGTTGGAGTAGGATGGGACACGACCACTTGCTGAACAGAGCCAGAGCATGGCCCTATCAGGATCGATGAATGTGCTATCCCTAGCACCGTCTGCCATGTCAGTAGGGCTGGCTCAAGGGAAAAGGAAGACCCAGCACCTTCGAAGGACCTTCTCTACCTCTAGTTTTTTTCTCTTTCTCCCATCTGTAATCCCTGCACCCCCTTGGTCTATAAAAGGGAGGACAGGGCACCCCACTAAGACGATGGATCAATTCCACACACAACACATCACATAACACACAACCAAGCAACAACCAAGCTCTTGGCATCCTTTCGACCATTCCATTAGAGACTTGGGACCTGTCCCTCTCTCGACCGTTTGTACCCCGTATTACGAACCTTTTTCAGTGCTAATAACATGAGCAGCAGCAAACTGGACGTAGGGACATTCTGCCCGAACTAGTATAAACCTTGTGCCCTTTAGTACACCATCCGGGCCTAATGTGCAACAAATATAAATTTACTACTTGGTGTTTATTCGAAATACCGATAGTTGGCGCGCCAGGTAGGGGACCTTTGCATGTTCCGATGATAACCATCAGGCCACGGATGGCTAGCCACGGTATCAGCTAGGTCCCAGGCGCACACATGCGCTTTGGGAGCCTAGACTTCATCATCACGGTGGGAGGAGAGTTGGCATTGGCTCACGCCGCCATCCAAACTCTCCCCTCCATCGGCCTCAACCACGAGAGGCTTGAGCACCGGCTCGGTGCCTCCCTTGGACCCCAGCAGTCTAGGGAGGACCAGCGCCACCTCACCCTTTTCGACACCAACAACATGATGCAATTTTCTGAAGGAGGGTCCCTCTCTCTAGAACACCACATATGGAGCGCCTCGATAGCGCTTCCATTTAGTCTCCGCAACACTATGGCGATCGTTAGCCACCTTGTGGCATGATGCATGGTTTTGCCGCCCGCAAACAATGGGTTCATGGGGGTAATCGAACACCTCACGGAATCTCTCCATAACCTCCTCATAGAGGAGCCAGGGTCGTCCTCTAGCTCTGATTTTAGCAGGGGGCCATCACCCCTCCCAGGAATGCTTCATGATAGGTACCCTCGAGGGACACATCGAAAGCATCCCCGCGGAGGAGGCTACCTTGGTGGGCAACCTTGGCGACAAAACTGAAGGGGAGATAGTGGCCCCACCTCGCATAGGGGTGGAGCGGCTAAAAGCCCAAAAGCGAGAGATCGAGGAAGCCAGAATCCAGCTTGTGTAGGAGTGTGCGAAGCTCGATCGAGAGATCGAACGCCGCAGAGACGGTGGGCGCGCACATGCCATGGCCCACGATGTAAACCAGAGGATCATCGCCAACGATGAAGCCCTTCCTTGCTTCGCTTGGGTGAGCCAGAACATCGCTGCCACGATGGCCTTGCTCCATGGCCTTCCAGAGGCTGCGACGCCCGAGGATCGTCAGGCCCACCGTGAGATTCACATGGTACTCAAGCGTGCGGCGGCATAGCATGCTGAGAGCTCGCTGTCTCGACGATGCGAGCATGATGCCAGTCAGCGTACAACCTTAGCGTGCCCCACTAGGGATGCGTCAGTCCACCAGACACCACCGGGCGGTAGGCAGCGTGCCGTGGTCTCGGTGCATCAGTGTCTTGGCCGCAACCACGACGCACGTAGCACCCTCGATGCCTATAGACTCACCTATGACAACCCAAGAGAAGGAGCCTACCACGGCTATCATCCTTGTCGCATCAGATGCTACAATAGCGGCGAGGACCGGAGCCTGAGCCCTAGCCTCCCGGGCCCTCAGGCCTTCGACCGGCACATCCTCAATGCTGCTTTCCCGCCAAGGTACCGACCACCTATCAATATCCTAAAGTACTCTAGGGAGACAAACCCTAGACTTTGCCTTGAAGACTATCAGCTTGCCTGCCAAACCGGTGGTGTAGATAATGACGACTTCATTATCCGCAACCTTCCACTGCTCTTAGTCAATTCGGCACGAGCGTGGTTGGAACACCTACCATCCAACGCGATCCAGAGTTGGGCGGATCTAAAGGAGATCTTTGTGGGGAACTTCTAGGGCACATACAAGCGCCCTAAGAACCCATGGGACCTCAAGAACTACCGTTAGAAGGCCAGAGAGACCCTCTGTGGGTACATTCGGTGCTTCTCCCGGCAGTGAAATGAGCTCCCTAATGTCATCGACACCAACGTTATAGGAGCCTTCCTGTCTAGAACTACCTATGAGTCTTTGGTTCATAAGCTAGGACGCAAGGGCCCGTGAACCACCAAGGAACTCCTGGACATCGCCACCAGCCACGCCTCAGGAGAAGAGGTGGTCAGAGCAATCTTTGATTGTCTCGAGGGCAAGGCAAGGCGGGACGAGGGTGCCGACAAAGGCACCTCCAATCATTCTGCCAAAAGGAAGAATAAGAAGCAACGGTGTGAGGACTCGCTCGTGTCCACTGCTGACCATAAGGGTGGTCAGTAGCCTTAGGAGGGCACTCCGAACCACTTCAAAAAATTACTCGAGGGGCCATGCCTGAACCATGCCTTCCCAGTTAAGCATCTACTCAAGGACTACAGCCTCATACGGCGGTTCTTATCTAGAGGCTCCAACAAAGGGGAGCATGGAAAGGACCCTGCCCCCACCATGGACGACGCCGAGGAGAAGGACAACGGCTTTCCGACACCGGATGGCTACATTATGATCTTCGGAGGATCAGCGGCCTATGACTCTAAACATCGTCAGAAGGTCACATGTCGTGTGGTCTACACGGCTGAACCGGCGACACCTCCCTTCCTTCGGTGGTCGGAGTCCGCCATAACCTTCAATCAGACCGACCATCCAGATAGCGTCCGACACTTGGGGAGATATTTGCTTGTGGTTGACCAATTGTCAGCCCAAAGCGACTCACCAAAGTACTGATGGATAGAGGCAGTGGCCTCAACATCATGTACGCCAAGACGCTTGATAAGATGGGTGTCGATCAGACACACCTCCGCCCAACCCGAGCACCTTTCCACGGCATCGTGCCTGGGAAGCAGGCCATGCCACTCGAGAAGATCAATCTGCCTGTTACCTTCGATGGTCGTCCTTTGAGGACTAAAATGTGGTTGAGTTCCCTGGAACCTTCCACGCCATCCTAGGACGTCCATACTACGCCATCCTAGGATGTCCATTCGAGGACTGAAATGTGGTTGACCAATTACAGGACTGAAACCCTCACCTTTGAGGTGGTTGGGTTCCCCGAAACCTTCCATGCCATCCTAGGACGTCCATACTATGCGAAGTTCATGGCCGTCCCCAACTATACATACCTCAAGCTTAAAATGTCAGGCCCCCATGGGGTCATCACTATTGGCACCTCCTTTCAATGCGCCTATGAGTGTGAGGTCGAGTGCTACGATCACGCCGCAGCGATCGTCGCCTCCAGGGAGCTCACCGCCCTCAAGGAGGAAGTCACCAAAGAAGCGCTCGACGCCAAGAAGTCGACTAGGTCGTTTGAATCAGTAGAGGGTTCTAAAAAACTTGTCGTAGACCCTAGGAGCACCGAGGGTAAAACGGTGCGCATTGGTACCATACTTTCCTTCGAATAGGAAAGCACGCTCGTCGACCTCCTCCGCGGCAACAAAGACATCTTTGCATGGAAACCCTTAGATATGCCAGGCATTCTGAGGGAGGTCACCGAGCATACCTTGAAAATCCACCCAGGCTCCAAGCCGGTGAAGTAATGCCTGTGTCGCTTCGACGAGGAGAAACATAGGGCCATCGATGAAGAGATAGCAAAACTATCGGCTACCAGTTTCATCAAGGAAGTATACCACCCAGAGTGGTTGGCCAACCCTGTCCTTGTATAAAAGAAGAGTGGGAAATGGAGGATGTGTGTTCACTATACGGGTCTCAACAAGGCATGCCCAAAGGATCCATTTCCTTTGCCACGCATAGACTAAATAGTCGACTCTACCTCGGGGTGTGAAACCCTCCGCTTCCTTGATGCATACTCTAGGTACCATCAAATCATGATGAAAGAGTTCGACTAGCTCGTGACATCTTTCATCATCCCCTTTGGATCATTCTGCTATGTCTCAATGCCATTTGGTCTGAAGAATGCTGGGGCTACATACCAGCATTGTATGCTCAAATGCTTTAGGGACCTCATCGGGCGGACCGTTGAGGTCTACATTGATGACATCATAGTTAAGTCCAAATGGGCTGACCACCTCATTACTGATCTTGAGTAAACCTTTGCAAAACTCCGAGCGAATGACATCAAACTCAATCCTGAGAAGTGTGTTTTCAGGGTCCTGAGGGGCATGCCCGATGAGGTCCGAGCATGTCATCGAAGCCAACCCGAAGAAAATCTTAGCCATCATAAGGATGGGCCTGATTTAGAATATAAATGGGGTTTAGCAAGTCATAGGGTGCCTCGCCGCACTCAACTGATTCATCTCACGCCTCGGTGAATGAGGTCTCCCCCTTTATCGACTCTTGAAGAAATTCGATCGCTTTGAGTGGACATCCGAGGCCTAGGAGGCACTTAACATGGTCAAACTGCTCCTAACAAGGGCCCTGATCTTAGTTCCTCCAATGGATGGAGAATCCCTCCTGCTATACATAGCGGCCACCACGCAAGTGATCAGCGCCGCCCTAGTAGTGGAGCAGGAAGAAGAGGGGCACGCCCTCAAGGTGCAACGCCCTGTGTACTTCATCAGCTAGGTACTATCCAACTCTAAGACCCGCTACTTCCAAATCTAGAAGCTCCTATACGCCGTCCTCATCATCAAGAGGAAGCTATGCCACTACTTTGAGTCACACCCGGTGACGGTCGTTATGTCGTTCCCCCTCGGTGAGCTCATCCAAAGCTAGGATGCCATGGGAAGAACCGCAAAGTGGGCGCTCAAGTTGATGGGTCAAGGCATTATGTATGCCTCCTAAACGGCGATCAAGTCCCAGGTGTTGGCTAACTTCATCACAAAATGGACTGAGGTAAAACGCCACTGGTGGTCATCGATCAAGAGTATTAGACGATGTACTTTGATGGATCGCTGATGAAGAAGGGCACCAATGCGGGGCTAGTCTTCGTATTGCCCCTCGAGGTACGCATGAGGTACATGGTTCATCTCCATTTCCCCTCATCCAGTAATGTGGCTGAGTATGAAGCACTCATCAACGGCCTATGCATCACCATCGAGTTGGGCATCCGACGCCTCGACATCCGGGGCAACTCCCAGCTGGTCATCAACCAAGTCATGAAGGAGTCAAGCTATCATGATGCCAAGATGGCTATGTACTGCCAAGAACTCCGATGGTTGGAGGACAAATTCGATGGCCTCAAACTCAATCACATCCCAAGGCGCCTTAATAAGGTGGCTGATGCGCTTGCGAAGGCGGCATCTGGCCAAGAGCCGGTGCCAATAGGTGTCTTTGCCAATGACCAACACAAGCCCTTGGTGCACTATGAAGAGTTGGAGGAAGCCAACGATGGTCTGCTCGATCTAGCCTCAGAGGCTAACCTACCGATGGCTCTACCGGGACCCGAGGTCATGGAGATTGAGCAAGATCCTATAACAGAGCCTGACCCTCTAATCGACTAGAGAACTCTCTACACCGACTACCTCCTCTATGACACACTGTCGACAAACAAGACAGAAGCTCGATGACTCACACATCGTGCCAAGTCCTTCATCCTTGTGGAGGGCAAACTCTACAAGCGGAGCCACACCTGGGATCTTACAGCAATGCATCCCCATCGAATAGGGGAAGCATTTGTTGAGTGATATCCATGGTGGGGTCTGTAGTCACCACGCCACAGCTAGGACCTTGATTGGAAACGCATTTCAACATGGCTTCTACTAGCCCACAGTAGTGGCCAATGCCGAGCAGATCATGCACACCTGTGAAGGGTGTCAGTACTATGCTCGGCAAACTCACCTCCTGGCCTAAGCACTCCAGATGATCCCCATCATGTGGCGCTTTGTAGTCTGGGGGCTCGATGTGGTTGGACCTCTCAAGAAGACGCCCGAGGCTACAACCACATGCTTGTCACCATAGACAAGTTCACAAAATGGATCGAAGCTCGGCCGATCTCCACGATCAAGTCCGAGCAAGCCGTGCTAACCTTCCTTGACATCATCCATCACTTTGGAGTACCGAACTCTATCATCATGGACAATGACACATAGTTCACTGGCAAGAAATTCCTTCGATTCTGCAATGAACACCACATCCAGGTCAATTGGGCCGCCGTCGCACACCCTCGAACGAACGGGTAGGTCAAAGCGCGCAAACGACATGCTCCTACAGGGCCTCAAGCCTAGGATCTTCAACCGGTTGAACAAATTTGGCGCATGCTGGGTTGCTAGCTCCCCGTGGTGCTCTAGAGCCTAAGGATGACTCCTAGCCGAGCCACCGGCTACACGCCTTTCTTTATGATCTACGGTTCCAAGGCTGTCCTCCCAACCGACCTCGACTATGGAGTGCCAAGGATTAGAGCATACAATGAATAGGGAGCTGAGGCATCCCATGAAGACGCCATGGACCAGCTAGACGAAGCTCATGACATCGCCCTCCTCCGCTCAGCCAAGTACCAGTAGGTGCTGCGATGGTACCACAGCCGATAGGGCGGGACCGACCCTTCAACATTGGGGACCTGGTTCTCCACCTTGTGTAGAGCAACAAGGACCGCCACAAGGTCTCTCTATCCTAGGAGGGGCCATATGTCGTCACGAAAGTACTCTGGCCAAGCACCTACAAGTTGAAAACTATCGACGACGAGGTCTTCACCAACGCCTAGAACATTGAGCAGCTGTTGTTTTTACCCCTAAATAAACACATACTTTCTCTTATCAGTTTTGTCATCAAAATCCTCGATCTTTCGTGACATCCGACCCCTGCAAGTGCGAGGGGTCGGACCTCACTCGGGGGCTGGTATGAGTATGTTTATCTTACAAACATTCTTTGTGTTTTCCCTCTTTTCTCATGGTAAGTCCTAAGGGCTAGGATTTCGGGAACAAACTCTGAGTATAACTGGTAGGACTGCGGGAAACCCATGCCCCAGTGGCTATGGTCTCCTTGCTCACCAGCGTGATCAGAATTGGCTCGCCCGCCCTCTGAGCTTTTTGTGACCTTAACTATGAGAAGGGTCAGAAGGCACTGAACCTCTTTTACAAAAAGAGGGAGAAGAGCTGAGAAGCTGTTTGCCATAACAAAATTTGAGAACTTGCTCATTTTTTCAAATTCATCAGCTTACAAAGTAATTTCATCATGAAAAGGGACTGATGTATTCATCAATACAAAAAACTATTCCCACGGGGGCTCCCCCCATAGCTTAAATGATTACATTTTCTAACCAGTTCTACTCTAAATAATACTACGGTCACCGCGCCATGCTCTCCATCGTCAATGTCCTACCGCTCCATGGGATCCTTGAGGGCGATGTTGTCTACAATGTCGAGCACCACGTCAGTGACCGTGGTGTCTTCGCTAGGGCATCTAGGGACTACTACCATCATGATCAGCCGCAACCCTGTCAATGGCACCTGGATGGGGGGCACTGCCCACCGAAGAATGGCCGCCATGGCTGATGGATGTCTCTGACATCTCATCAAGCTTCATGAACTGGCTAATCTGAGTGGCTGCAAGGGCGAAACCCCCCATCGACATAGTCTTGGGTGGCTTCCCCACCAACAAGGCTTGCCTAGAGAAGATTTGCCAGAAGAGGTTTCCATATGGCTCCATCTCGACGAAGACCTCACGGACAACGACAAAGCCGATGACGCTCAGCACCCTCCAGTGCGCCTCTTCCTTTGGTAGAAGTGGGTCGGCGAAGGCGGCTAGCACCATCTCATCTACGTTGGATGACCTCCAGCTCAACATCGTGCTCTAGATTCATGAACGGATATGTGAGTTCTCCTCTCCCTCGCATTACCCTCTCTCACTTAGGAACCGCCGCGACATGCGAACATGCTCGGCGAGAAGGAAAAAGGAGGAGAGGTAGCAGCTCAAGAATAGGCAGAGGAATGGGATGAGAACCCTCTCCCTTCCCCTATCTAAGGAGGAGACACAACTGTTGGAGAAAGGCAAAAGGTTGGGATGAAAAACCCTCTCCCTTCCCCTATTCAATGTAGATGAGAATTCTATGCTATTAGGAATTCGAGGGGACATGTCTGGACCGACAAGACGTGCTTTCCTTGACAAGACAGTGCCTGGTCAAATAGGACGTGGCTTGGGCATGGCCCACCACTACCACACGCCGGGCGTGAGAAACAAGGCGCACCCGCATGCAGGCGACTCTCTGCTTCCTCAGGCAGGACCTGGAAGGACCCAACGATGGAACCTCCATCAAGGGGAACTCAATGGGCCTCCTAGGTCGATCGGATGGCCCAAGCGAACACCGATCGAATGGCCGCTGAAAGATAAGCACCCTTGTTTACTTACTTTGCTTATTAATTTTACTACCGAGCCTCCGACCCCAGCGACGATAGGGGCATGGACATCGCTCGGGGGTTGCCTAGAGTGTCTACTCATTTAGACATTCTCTCTACCTGACCCCTCCTTATGTTTAAAAACTAGAGGCATGGTGTGCAGGTGTAAAACTTTGAGTAAAACTGGATGAACCGCTAGACCCTACTGCCCTAGCGGCTACGGTGTTTTTGTTCACCAGCATAATTGAATTCACAGTTCCCCGTATCCCAAGCTTTAGCATCTGCCTTCTCGAGAAGGGTTTGGAGGGGTCTGCCCACAGAATCTCCTTCAAGGAGGAGCTATTAGGTCGCCCAAGTCAATCGAATGGCTCGAATCGCCGCCAAGAGACAGAAACAAAAAATTGCGATGCTCGTGCAGGTTACACCGGCCCCTGTCGCAAACGTCGGACCCGAACCCTACATGGACATGTCCAGTAAGAACTTTCGATCACTCATGCCACCAAGGTAACATCACCGACCCTTGGTTTTGTTCCCATTATATCATACATTCGTTCCATATATTCAAGTGTTGCATATGCAATTGCTGCATCTCAACGCATGGCGTCACATCACAAAGCGGTAGTCGCCTCATTCGATATGAGTGGCAAATGACTGAGGTTCAAAGGCTAGCCCACGAAGGGCTCGAGGCTACCTCATGTCAAATAGAGCTAGGGGAGAAAAACCGAGATGAGCCCCAGCGGCCTTTCCTGACCCCGCTCAGAAGCGGATAGGGACATCTTGACCTTTCTCGTTCGATTCTAACCTCTTGCCAAACCCATAGAATCTCCATCGAGGAGAGGCCAATGGACCACCCGAGCCTATCGAACAGCTCGGGCATCTGTTGAGAGGTGGGTTAAGAAGTAGTGGAATGCCACATGAGGGCTCTGCCGACCCTGTCAATGGATGACGGACCCAAATTCCACAAGAACATGCCCATTAGCGAGCTCATTGAGCACGACACTTGAGCTGTCGAGGCAAGTGTCGTTAGCTCAGTCTCTCCGGTTGTGGAAACCAAGGATAGGATGATGCGTGAGACATGGCCGACCCCTATCAGACCCTAAGGGGCTTAGGGGCTCAAGCCATCCTATCCTAGATTGAGAGACTGAGGACCAAAGGCTGACCCATGAAGGACCCGAGGCCACCTCACGTCGAACAAGAGCTAGGGGACAAAATGTAGATGAGCCTCAGTGGCCTTCGCCCAACCTGCATAGAGATGGATAGAGTCATCTCAACCTTCTAGTTCAATCAAGCCTCTAGCTGAGCCCATAGAATCCCCATTGAGGGAGAATCTATTGGAAGGCGGGTTAAGAAGCAACGGAATGCCACCCAAGGGCTTCGCCAGACCTTGTCATGAGTGATGGGACCGGATTCTATTCGAACATCCCCGTTAGCGAGCTCATCAAGTGCGTCACTCAAGCCGTCGAGTCAAGTGACGTCGCTTCAACCCCTCTAGTTGCGAAAAACCATGGAAGGGGCGATAGTCACAAAACGAGATGACCCTTGACCAAATCCCCACCACGCGCAGGGGCTCAGGGGATGGTCGGACTTGCAATGAGACCGAACACACTGGTCGCAGAACGATAGCTAAAATCCTAAGTAAGGGGTACATGTGAATACAAGGGTAAGTTCACTACCCTCGCTTCGGTCTCTAGTAACATCCGGCCCCAGCGACCGCAAGGGGTCGGATATCACTCGAGGGCTAATAAAGGTATAAACACCTCCTTTTTTCGAAACAGTCACTGCGTCGGACCTCTCCCTCACATTAAGGTTAGCGGCAAGGTCTGTGGGAACAAATAACCGAGCGTGCCTGGTAAGACTACAAAAAACCCATGCCCCGATGACTATGATAACTTTGCTCACCAGCATAATAAAAAATTCCCTCTTATACACCTTGGGCCCTACGGTCTTAACGAACGGAAGGGTCAGATCGCATGAGCACCTTCTTTCGAACGCAAAAAGGGAAGAAAGAAAGTTCAAACGAAATTACAAATTTGTTCGAATGAAACGAAAATTATGAATCTGTCTGAAAGATACAAAAAGTGCTGACACTTGTCCATAGATTAAAGATAATGTCAAATCAAACCCATTTGACTAACTATCCCCTCTGGGGGACCACCCTGTCTTTGATCCTATTTGCTAGGTTCCGCGCAATAGGAGTCACTTTTGTCTCGATCTCATCCAGCTCAAAGACTTCATAGCCAGGCGTGAAGCCAACGCTCATTATCTCTAAGTCATTGCTCTCCGCATAATGAGATCGGGCAGCAGCAAAGGCTTGGGTGATCCCGACGTGAAAAGCATCCTCCTCAAACTGGCACACCTACGCCGTGATGTCCATGGTAGAGGCCGCAAGAGAACTGGTTCCTTCGGTCATGCCACCCCTAGGTCATCGAAGACCACCCCGATGGCGGCGCATAGGAGATTGTCCTCATCGCTCTCCGCCTAAAGGATCCCCCGTGTCTCGGTCAGCTCCATGGCCAGCTCGGTAGAAATGCTCTCAGCCTCTAGCCTTTAGGCTACCATGGTTCCAAGATCTGCTCGAAGGGAGTTGACCTTCTGATGCGCCTCATCGTACTCTCAGAAGGTCCGGTCATGCTCCTCGAGGGCCGCACCATGCTCCAAGCGGAGTCTCTCCATAGTCTAGTGCAGCTCGTCCTGCTCCTTGTGCAGTCGGGCTATCGTCTCAGTGTTTAGGCTCACCCTCTGCTGCAGGGCCATGGACCTCTCCTCCTGCTCCTTACTTGAGCTCCCACTCCGTCTCCACCATGGCCTCGGCATCCCGCTGGAGCAGATCATCATGCTCCTTTCGTAATCTGGTGGCTTCCTCCTCGTCCTGCTGTGCTTTCACTAACAAATCCTAGAACATCCTATGAGCCTCCTCTGCATCCCGATGCGTCTCAGCCTCCTGCTTGCCGAAAACCGGCCGCCTCCTCAGCTAAGGGAATTAGCTCGCCCACCTGCTGTTGTGCGGTAGTGAGCTTGGCACTCACATCTCCATGCTGCCAGGGCCTCCTAGGTGAGGTGGTCCCATTCCACCTTCTGCTCATAGAGGAATTAGGATTTCTCTTGGCTACGAGCGGTAAGGGACTGAAAAGAAGATCAATGTTAAAAACACAAAAATACATGAAGAAAGAAGAAAGCGAGAGGGGAGATTAAGCAAATACCCTGACCAGTAGGAACAATGATGTCATGTAGGACGCCCCTAGCCTGGTTTAGGACATCCACCATAGCTGAGATCCCTCCATTAAGACTCTCTTGCTCTATGCTCTTGGTAGCATCAGTCGAGCGAGAAGAGAATCAGTGATAGGTCTTGAGGATCCATCCACTAGAGCAGCGACTCACCCCGCGTGGGCGAATGGCTGCCCCTCGATGTCAGGGCCAAGGGCGACCCCCGCTGGTCCTCTACACCACCGCCACAATGTCTAGGGATCCTCTGGCCGTATCCCCCTCCGTCTGGCCTACCTTGAGCGCCGTCGCCTGGGCCACCGGTGGCACGGATTGCATTGCTCCCTCGGGCACTGTTGTGGCTAGTGTCCGTCTACACCTCACTTGTCACGATCATGAACACCTCCACTTGTGATGCCAGGGCCTCGACTTGAGGCGTCGCACCCACCACAGATGGCGCCACAAGCGTGAGCAGTAGCTCTGTCCACTCCGATGTAGGTAGCAGAATTAGCTCCACTACTATTTGCTCGGTGACCCCCAGGGGCACTCCTTCAGCCTCGGCGTCCACTTGACCTACCGAGGGCATGGGTGCCACCACGGGCGATGCCTAACCAGTCAATGAGGCCATAATGCCTAACCGGTCGATGAGGCCACAACATCGGCTCCGCTCCTGCCTAAAACTGGAGCGATGTCGGGCGACGACCCCCTATCTCGCCTGAATGGCGACACTCTTCTTGGGCACCACTGCTAAAGAACCACGCCACCTTAAGACGCTACAAGAACACAAAAAGCATGAGTCACGACGAAAATAGAGAAAAACAGAGGATCTGGTGGCTTACACCAGCGCTGTTGGGCGGGGCCGTTTGGGGGATGAACCCCCTAGTCTCTACTCAGCCTCATCAGGGTGGGACCATTTTGAGCCTACCCCCTACTCCTGGGCAAAGGGTCCCATCTCTCTTACATATGAGGACACGGTAGCGGAGCCACCGCCCTCCACTGACACCTCAGGCGCGGTGGCTGATCCACCCACCTCTATTGGCTCTTCAGGTATGACGGCAGGGCCACCCCCCCTGCACTAGCACCCTAGGTGCGGTGGTGGACCCAGCCACTCCTACTATCTCTTGGGGCAGGCCGACGGTTTTGCCCGTCTCCGCCAGCCCCACAGACGTACTTTCTCCCATGTGGAACGGGAAGGGTCCCTGCATTAACGAGTGGGTACCTGTCAGCGCGTCCTCACTTCCTAGGACTACATCATCATCTTCCTCATTGTCCTCATCGTCGTCATTGCTGTCTATCTCCTCTCCTTGCTCCCATGCTTGCTATTTCTGCTGCTTCTTTTTCCTCTTGACCTCCTTCGTCTTCTTCTACCACTCGGCCATGGTGCGATTCACTGCCGCCATGAGTGGTTCCTTTGGCAGCGGAGCCGTGCGTTCCATAAGGATGAGCCTCTTTGGCTAGTCCTGCTATCTTAGTATCAGCATCAAGGGGTCAGGAGCTCAATTGAAAAGGAGACACAGGGAAAAAGAACTTACGAAGTCGATGTACCCTAGTTCCAGCCGCATTGGGGGGGGGGTGCCTCGGCACCAGATACACAAAATCAGGAATGACGCCAGTGTCATCCTTTGAAGGCTCCATTGCCTCCTTGGTTCGCTGTGCCACTTCAGAGGGGGAGAGCGCTTCATCGGCAAGAGCCATCCCATCAAGCGATGCTCTAGGCACCATCAGGTACAGGGGAAGCACGTGACTCATCAGCGCACGCCACCCTTCACGTATGGTAGGCGCTAATGATCCCCGACCCCTTCATGCCCCTCTCCTTCAGAATTTGGAGGGCAGTGAGATGGTCCTAGATTTTCTTCTTGTCCTTATCCAGGACCCCCACATCCTCCACTGATTTTGGAACCTCTTCGATGAGACGAGCTGTGAACGCCAACAAGGGGGTGGCTACGTCATTCTTGACGTAAAACCAATGCGAATGCCACCCCTTGTTGGAGGCCGATAGATGCATCGATGGGTACTCATTGACCCGGTTGTTGCGGAGCGAGATGTCCGGCACATCCCATCGACACTCTCAGCTCTCGCTTCTTCTCTCGCTTCTTCAAGAGGGTGACGGTGAAGAGATACCACCATAGGTCAAAGTGGGGACTAATCCCCAACAATCCCTCACATAGGGCGATGAACACCGCAATGTGCTAGGCCCCATTGAGAGTGAGGTGCTGCAACTCCACCTTGTAGTAACGCAGCAACCCCCGAAGGAACTTGTGGGCAGGGGTGGCGAATCCCCACTCGTGAAAGTGAGCAAGGGAGACAACGTAGCCTTCGGGCGGCAACAATGTGTCTTCATTATCGGGCAGCTGCCAGTGCTCGGCGGTAGTCCACGCGTAAAGAAGGCCATGGCAAACGAGGCCCTCCAGGCATTGGAGGGTGACATCAGATCTACACCACTGCTCCATTAGATGATGGGGGTGGTTGGATGCGAGCTTGATGGCGATGTGGGAGGCTTAGGCGATTGGTGGCGAAGGTTGTAGATGCAAAGGCGAGGAGGCAAAGTATGAAACCCTAGGGGCAAACCCCTTGGTTTTATAGGGGCGACAAACACGAGAAGGGTAACCATCCACCTAGATCTCTGTGCCTACCATGATACACCACCACGTCAGATCATGGGATATGCGCTCATGATCCCTATCCTTTCCCACCAAAGTCGTGCCAGACGTTTCGCATTCCTGGGCAGACTAGGACTCTTTTTCCCACAGAGGGGATACAGGTCAAAAAGCATTTCTCTGGCCCACTTGGGCCTAGGAGTTCAAGGGCTGGCCCAATAGTTTTGACGGTCGTCCCAACAAGGGATGGGCCCGCGAGTGGCCAAAACTCATGCGCACGAGCCTCAAGGGAGTATTGATCCATGATCAAATCTCAACCGTACTGACCCTGGATGAATCCCCGTGAATGGGATACCAGGATTCCCTTTAAACTATCTAGTTGATCAAAACGCCAAATCTCACAGTCATACCCGCGAAGGGTTCGAATTACCCTCCTGGACTGATTCTATCCTAAATCACCCGGGGGCTCGGGGGCTACACCCGATGGATACGCTCATGCGCACCCTCTGGCAAATCAAAACACCCCTAGGCGACTCTATCCGAATCACCCAGGGGCTCGAAGGTTACACCTGTCGGGTGCGCTCGCGCGCACCCTCTAGCGAATCAAAACACCCCCCGGACAATTCTGTCCGAATCACCTGGGGGCTCGAGGGCTACTATCGGGGACTGAATACTTGGGTGCCCAAAGAGGAGAAGCTAATAACCATCAAACTATTTGATGCTTCTGAACAGGCAAGATCGCAACTACACTTCTTGCCTATACGACCGAAGATTGGCTGCACCTCGCCTGGCCCCAAAGGGTTGGCTCTGCCTCGCCCGACCCTCGAGGGCCAAACTCTGCCTTGCCCGACATCTGGGGACACACTCCACCTTGCCCGACCTCTGAGGGCTAGCTCCTGCCTCACCCGATGGCCTAGGGACTAGCTTCGCCTTAGTCCGACGTCTAAGGGCTGGCTCCACCTCACTTGATGGCTAGGGACTAGCTCTACCTTACCCGACTGGCTGAGGGCTAGGCTCCGCCTCGCTCGACGTCCCAGGGCTAGCTCCGCCTCACCCAACTGTCTATGCCCTACTCCTTCGTAATGACGAGCATAGGGCAAGACATGACACTCAAGTCAACCGCGGTACCGAGGACCATGCCCTGCACACCTATGGGAAAGTACCGTCTGGATATGATGGGATGGGCGCTTTAAGCCCTTCCAGGCATGACAGGGCCTAAACAGTGTTGTAGGTGCCGCCTTTTTGTCTTACAGTGTTGTTGGCGCCACCATAAGCCCTCGAACGTGGATCCTAACATAAGCATACGACAACCACTACAATCTAGGAGGGAACTCACATCATTTATAGTAATGAACGTATGGTCACTTCCCCATCTGCTCCCTGTAGGGTCATGGCTTGGCACCGTGGCTTGCCAGACCATCTACCGGAGTAGGATGGGATGTGACCACTTGCTGAACAAAGCCAGAGCATGGCCCTATCAGGATCAACGAACATGCTATCCCTAGCATCATCTACCATGTCAGCAGGGTAGGCTCAAGGGAAAAGGAAGACTCAGCACCTTCGAAGGACCTTCTCTACCTCTGATTTTTTTCCTGTTTCTCCCATTTGTAATCCCTGCTCCCTCTTGGTCTATAAAAGTGAGGGCAGGGCACCCCACTAAGATGATAGATCAATTCCACACACAGCACATCACATAACACACAGCCAAGCAGCAACTGAGCTCTTGGCATCCTTTCAACCATTCCATCAGAGACTTAGGACCTGTCTCTCTCTACCATTTGTATCCCCTACTACGAACCTTTTTCAGTGCTAATAACATGAGTAGCAGCAAACTAGACATAGGGACATTCTGCTCAAACTAGTATAAACCTTGTGCCCTTTAGTACAACATCTAAGCATAATGCACAACAAATATAAATTTACTAGTTAGTGTTTATTCAAAACATCGACAAAGAGCATTCGGGTTTATAGCTTTGTGGTGTATAGAAAAGTGGGTTTAAGATCCTTCAGTATTTTGTTATGGAATTTGATATGAATGAACAAGCAAGAATTAAAGATATATGGTGCGCTGAATCAGCGGCCTCCCAGAGTGTCCATGTACATTCTCTTTGGTTGGTGCGTTAGATCGAAATTCCATGACTCAGATGAAGCGTGTCACAACCGGCCTTCCTCCGTACGCCTTCAATGAAGTATGGGTTCCTTGGTGATCGTACCCGACACACAAATGGATGGTGGCATGTAGCAGGGGACGATGGATTCTCGGCATGCATGGCCAATGCCTAATTAGTATGGTGGTCGGCACGCATGCGGGCGTGCTAGGGCATAGGAAAGCGCGGGTGGTCAACACCATCCATTCAATGAATTCTCGGCATGTATTCAATGAACTGGGAGCCTGCACACTATTTGGCAGACTTCACACTTATCCTCTTTCTCTCTCTCTCTCGTGTAAATGGCAGGCGGCAGCAGCTGCTTGCTGCTCTACTCCCTCCCTCACTCTCGCTCACTCTCAGCAGTGGCATAGGAGCTCTGGCGTGGGCAGTCGGGTCCAGCGCAGCGGCCACCAGCACAGGAGGCCCCCAGCGTCAACGAGGCCTCGCTCACGCCACTAGCGTGCGTACACTCCTAGGGTGGGCCCCACGCGGAGGTGGCGTGGTGGCATGGCCCGAGTGCATGCGGTGTGGTGGCGTGGCGTCCCTGGCATCATGGCCTCTGTAGTGGCGGGCTCCCACACGGAGGCGGACACGGCGTTGCTGCTGCGGTACGCGGCGAGCAGCTGTTCTAGACGAATGCGACCTCCATGCAACAACAATGGAAGCCATCCACCTTGCCAATGTGCTCATCTTTCTCTTGCCCATCGTCTTCCTCCTCCATCTCCGGCGTCACGGGCTTCCTCCAACCAAGCGGCCAGCAACAATGATGACCCACTTCCCGCACCCCCAGCGGAAGCTGGTGTCGCACGCCTTCTTGTCCTGCTCGCTCCGTTGGTTCACTGACAGCATCCTCGACGTGCACCTATGCCACCCCTTCCTGTCGCTCCTGGATGATGCCACCGTGAGGGACGGTGGGGCTGTCAATCTGCAGGACACGTTGCGCCAGTTCGGGTTCCACGCCATCTGCCATGTCACGTTCAGCGTAGAGAGCATGGACGGAGGCAACGACGACCCCATGACGCAGCAGGTGCTCTTCATGGCGTTTGACACGGCCGCCGCGATCTCCTTCTGGCTCGCGCTCACGCCGGCCACGTTCGTGCGGTGGCTCACCAAGCTCCTCGACGTTGGCAAGTCGCGTCGGCTCTAGGAGGCCATCCATGTCATCAACGCCTACGCCATGTCTGTCATCAAATCAAAGGCGGTGGCATGTCACAGGAACGGCGTCGATGATGGGAGCACGGACCTACTATCATAGTTCATGGTGGCCATGGACAATGACAAAGGCAGTGGTGGCAGCGTGCTTGGCGCCATGTTCCCCATGCCAGCGGCCAAGCTTTGGTTCTTGCAGGATGTGGTCATCACCTTCGTGTTCATCGAGAAGGACACGACATCGTCGGCGCTGACCTGGTTCTTCTGGCTGCTCGCCATGAACCCGCGGTGCGAGCGGCACGCGCACAAGGAGGCCGTGTCATTATCATGCGATGACGATGGTGAGGTGAAGGGGATGCACTACCTACATGCCGCCATCACTGAGGCGATGCGGCTATGCACGCCGGTGCTGTTCAATGGTCGGGTCATGGTTCATGACGACGTGCTGCCGAGCGGCGCGGCGCTATGAGCGGGCTGGTACACCAACTACTCGGCATACGCGATGGGCCAGATGGAGAAGTTGTGGGGCGAGGACTGCTTGGAGTTTGTGCTAGAGCGGTGGCTCGGCGAGCGCAATGAGTTCGTGCCGGTCGACGCCGCACGGTACCCGATTTTCCATGCTGGGCCACGGTTGTGCCTCGGCAAGGAGATGGTGTACGTGCAGATGAAGACGGTCACCGCGGTCGTACTTTGGAGTTTAGGGTCGATGTGGTGGCACCGGTGGCTAGCATGGAGGCGCCGCTGGCGTACGAGATGATGACGACGATGAAGATGAAAGGAGGGCTATTGGTGTGGCTCAAGAGGCAGGAATAATAGTCCTAAGTCGTGACAGACTAGTGATGCTGGTTGTTGACACGTGAATTATTTGGAAAAAGACTGCGTAAAAGTCATCACACCACACAGAAGACGGAGTCCCATCTAATGTTTGAAATAGCCAGATACATGCACCGCTATAGCTGGATTTAGCCTCTAAAAAACCTGATGCTAAGGTAATCCACATTTAGCGCTAAATTATCCTTGCCGCTACTAGCTGGAAACCAGTTTAATCTAGGAAGTGTATGCAATTGCAGTTATGAATATGAATGAATCGCAGCTCAAAGAGAGGACAACCAGAGTGGCACCACAAAAAGTCAAAATGATGGACCCACCCACAAAAAATTAAAATAATGAACTCACATGATACGCAAAATTAAAAAGGAGGAAGGTTATCAAAGTAGAAAATTAGAGATACGAAGGCATGCCATCTAGGCGACCTCCCAAGGTGTCCACGTATGTTCTATTTAGTTGGCACGTTAGATAGAAATTTCACGACTCAGATAAAGCGCATCACAACCAGCCTTCCTCCATGCATTCGACAGTGAATAGATGAAGTAAGTGGACACATTCAATGAAGTAGATGAAAAATTGAATGACCATACATGCAAGGACAATATAAACTGTAGGTGTACTTTGCATGCAAAAAGTTAGTACGGTAGGGGGCTTTACATCACTGTGCTTTCACGTGTCCTTTACATAAAAAAAGTTACTATGACAGAAGGAATTTACATCACATGTGCCTTTTCCCTTTACATTAATGAATTTACTATCAATAGATACTAGGCAGTAAATTTCCATGCATGCCAGGGTGCCTTCCTAAGCTATCTAGAAATTCACTCAATAAATTTAAAAGCACTGGATATCTTCACCTACGCAGAGTGCGTCAAAAGCAGGTGAACACATTTAATGCCTCACATCCATGCTACCATCAGATAAAAAACAAGTCGGGTAGGTGGGCACATTTAATGCCTCTCCTCCTTAACATTAGATAAAAACAATTCACCCACCATGCAGGAACATTTGTACTTACACATGCATCCATGCATATAGAAGACGGATTGAGTTGTGTGCACGTTGCTACCAAGGTGGTCGGTGGTTGAGGTTGGTCGTCATTAATACGTCTACCATACTTGCATCTGCACCTTGGTGGCCTCTGGCAGTCCCATGATACCCTAAGCAATGCTGAGCACAGGACTGGAAAAGAAGTAAGACATGCATTAATGAGTATATTTATTCCCATATTAGAGGGGCTTTAGTTCCAGCTTGGCTTTGTAGGTTATACGAGATCTACAACAACAATTTGGATGTTACTACTAATGCTCCAGAGGACAACCCAGAGAAGGGAAGCAACTGTCATCAAAGTTCAGAAAAACCAACGTAGGCATCAGGCAAGAAGATCCTACAAGCTCCACTATGCTTCTGTTCTTGTAGTGCAAACTGCATTGCGAGCAATGGTAGCACGAAAGGAGTTCAGATTTAAGAAGCAATCTACAGGAGCAGTTACAATTCAGGTGGTTTTGGGCTATTTTGATGAGTACAATGGCACTAGTGTAGAATCTTACATCTAGAGTCTTTTTAAGATAAAAAAGAATTTTTCTCTAAAATACCATATATGTGTATACGTGCTAAATTTTTTCTAAAGATATTGGATATGGTCGAGAGTACCTAATCGTAGCTGCATGTATATGCACCCCTAGCTTTGTTAGTCAAACATTTGTATATTTTAAACCATTGATCTCCATCCAAATTATATAGATTCATGCCACTATTTATTTGGTGACTCTAGAAATTAATTTTATTATTATACAGCGGAGGCAATATATTTTTAAATTCACTATGAGAAATGATTTTATAATATATAATTCATAAATTGTGAAACAAAAAAATATTTAATGATGGTAAAGGATCATAATATTTGACTTATAACAAAGCTAATGTAATATGTCAAATAAATAACAGAAGTACCCTTGCGTTAGGAGTGAAGGTGTAACACCTCTGGTGTTATGAGCTCACTAAGCGCTGAGATTATGACTTGAGAGATAGATCTATTAATATAGTGAGTTAGTTACGTAAATGCCTATATGTGTTAATGAAAAAAAACCTAACGCGAAGAGTAGAATAAGTAGTTCTAAACATTGGCACAGAAGCAATTTTTATAAACAAAATAAAATATAACTTGTACTTAGTACTTGAATAAAATTTAGAGCGCAAGTTTAATAGATGAAAATGCAACTTTTGTTTTGGTAAATAAAAGTTGTTCGATAGTATTTTGATAGATCATGTTTGTGCATTGTATTGCACGTATTGCTTGCAGATACTCCATCCATAGGTGTCACGTGTGTCGTATGATGCACGACTGACTCGTTCCTGTTCTAGAGTTAATGCTAAACTATGGCTTTGTGCTTCGCGTCGCCTATGGTTCATGCCTGCCATGACCCGCGTCTCCCCGTACTCTTTTCTACGCTCTTGTCGAAACCTTGTCCTACAGTCGTATTAGTCATTAATGGCCTCGGACATCGCTCGCCTCGAACGCACAAAAAATTCGGTCAATTTATTTATAGTGATCTCGTTCTGGAACCTTGGTCGACCACGCCAGGACCACCGACCGCTCTACCTTTATAAGCAGGGTCTGGCTTAGCCGTTGGTACCACCACTCGGTGCACTTTAGCTCGCCTAGCTTTTCCTTTTGAGCCAGCTTTTCGCTCAGTCCTTCCTTACAACCATCGCCAGTGATGGCATGAGCCTGGGTTAGTAGTTACTGCCTGGACACTGAGGGTTTTCCGAAGATCCTGTATGCCACCCTACAAAAGCTCGGAGTCAAAGATTGTCCCGAGTATAAGGGTCGTGAGTATGAAAAGCATGGCACTGAGCGGTGTGAAGTTACCGTCTACATTAGGAAGAGTGAAGAGTTACCTGACATCACTGAAGGATAGAATGTGGTCGCAACCGGGTTTCGCTTCATCGACACCTACCAGGTTGTGGCCCGCAAATCATTGTGTTATCTTTGTCAGATCTATGAAGAGCCCATTGCTCGTACCCCCATGAGGTTCTTTCCACCTTTGGAAAAGAATCGACGGGCATGGAGGGCTCGCATGGAGGTTTTGCAAGGGCGGGATGCGCAAGAAGATAGTCCTACCACGGTGCACTTGACCACGTACCTGCTTGCTCTAGATGAGCAGTATGACCGGCAAGCCTCGGAGTTGAGGAAGTGCCTTCGGCGAGCTGAGGAAGCCGAGATCTTCTCTAGGGTGCTCCAGGTTCGGCTTGCTGAAGCGCATGCCAGTGCGACAGACACTGAGAGTCGGGAGACTGCCATGTCGGAAGCTCTAAAAGAGGCTGAAGATTGACATACCTATCAGTTGGGAGAGGCCTACCTTATCACCAGGGCCAAGAGGAGGATGCTGGCTGCTGAATGGTAGGATCCCTTGATCGTGGAGGGGATCCCTGCCCACCCGCTAGAAAGAAGAACCAGTGTTGCAGTACCACCAGCACCTCCACCATCGGAAGTGTCAGAAATAGAACCCTTGATTCCTCTCACTCAGCCATTGTCAAGAGAGGAGGTAGATCCATAGCCAGGGCGGTAGAAGAATCCACCGAGCCCGAGAATAAAGATGCGTGGTCCAAAGTAGATTAGTTGCCTTGGGATGATGTACCCGTAGTTAGTAGTGTCTTTCATCGCTGTCCACCGATATTGTAATCTTTCTATTGTATTTCGACCGTAATTGTTGAGGTAGTCAGATCTTAGGAAAAGTGAATGATGTGTCGAGAATGGGAGAGTAAGTACATGTATATTGTACCAGCACAAGGACGTTCAGAATATGCATTTTATTTATTTCGCTGTGTTATTGCGTCCATCTACCTTAAGTCTCGTTAGATGTGCTTACATTTTTCGAGGTCGATGTTAAGTGGGTTACAAGAGAAATTACCATTCGGATGCCAGCAGACCAGCCGTGATTGGATAACATAGAACACTGTATCGACTAATTGTGGATGTCCCAATAGAACACTTAAATCTCTTTAAACCAAATCCGTTGTTGGATTTGAAGTCCGTGTCCCTTGTTGCGAAAGGAACCCTTGTTGTTTCAATCTTCCCTTGCAATACTCTTCTGATTCTGTGGTCTATGACCCCACCATCTTCATTGCGTGTAAGTTGGTAGTAGTTGCCTAGTTAATAGCTTATGAAGCCACGACGAAACCGAGGGCCCCTGTGGAACAGCTGCCAAATGGTGATGCTGCTCGACATGCACTAGTATCAAGGTTGTTGACCAAGTACCTTTACCAAATTATATCGCCATACCACTTTTGATACAAATATTCAGGTGTTTGAACGGAACATCCACAACGGGTTGATGAAATAGTGTTCTCTCAAAGTAAACAAGAGGAGGTGGTTTCGGAGAAAGCATGAATGTTGCGATCTCACTTCATACAAAGGTTGGCACATATTGTGGACAAGGAAGGGAACAAAAGAAGAACACCTAGGAAAAATTAGCCTTGGGTAGTAGGGAGTGCTTAGAAAAGTCTGAGTGGATGTCAAGTCCCAAGCACTATGGCCAGCTCGACCACGCTACGCACGCCGGGTCGCTATCACTGCGTGCCCCACGGACGCCGTCGGTGTCGGGCCCATTAGCACCATGTCCTCGTATGGCCGCGACATCGTGCCACACTCATCGTTCTCGTGCACTGTGCGCTTCTCCTTTTCTCGGCCTCTGGTCCGCTCTTGATGGCCCCCTCGTCCTCGTACCGGACCCCCTCCCTTCTTTCTTCTTTTGGAGACACGGCCGCCCGCACGTCTTCCTCGTCGAGCGAACCCTCTCTCCTCTCCTTTATTCTCCTCCTCCACTCGCTTACGCAGGGAGAGCGTCATGGCTGACTTTATCCCCACGGCGTGAACTGACAGTGTATCCCATCCATGTCGTCTCCACTTCCGGTGCGCTGCGCCCCATCTCCGTTCGCCACTATAAGATGCCCTTGGTCCTTGGTCTTCTTCTTCATCCCCATCTCTCTCGAATCCGAAGCAGAGCTACAAGATCCAGTCGTCATTGTGAAGCTAGATTTATCTCACAGAGGTGATGGTGTAATCTGAGAAGGGATCTGGTTTTCGAAAAAGTTCAAGTCTACCGTTGGTTAGTTTGGTCTTAAGGTTCATGATGTTTGACTTCTCAGTCTCCTGTTTCTAGATCTGTTGGTCATACGCCATGTTTTGGATAATCATTATCTTGTTGTTTCTCCATTGTCCTCGTCTATTCCGACTTCTGGAGTAAGCCTTGATTGTACTAGGTTGCTTTTAACCATGTAACTTTAAATTTCGGTGTAACTTAGTGTTCGACGTCGTGTAATCTTTGGTGTAATTTTGAATTTACGAAATATGTTGTAGTTTCGCCTAAGGGGAGTAGATTCTAATTCACTTTTTTGTAAACCCTCGCATTAGGAGACGTACTTGTGTTGTAGTTTTTGCTCTTTCCACCTATAATATAATCCTAGCCAATGTTGTACTTTGAATCTAAGAGTGTTAGTTGCCTGAGCCCAACTCTATCAAATACTTCTTTTCACTAACATGTCATTGATTTACTGGCCTAGAATAGACACCATGTAATAACAACCAACCTCTATATTGGTTTACAACGTTGTAATGAAAAAATCCATGTTACCTTTTCTTCCCATATTTTTCTCATTTAATGTACCAAATAGACAACCTTTCATAGTAACACGATGAGAAAACATATTAGACATATGAGCCATATTTTTCAAATTTTTTTCTATACTAAGCACATCACCCGTAGCGAAGCGCGGACAACAATGGCTAGTTTTTCATAATGACAAATCAATCAATTGATAAAAAAAAAAAACCTATACATTCTTTCATTATCCATCGATAAAAGAATCGACATAGTCCGTATTCGCAAACAGAAAGCGTGGACCCGATGAGCCTCTGACCCAATCACCCAACCACGAACCGGACGAACCGCCCCGCCCCGCCCGCCCGACCGACGCCTAGGCCGTACCAACGGGGAGTAGGGGGAGGGAGCACGCTCGCGAGGTAGAGCGTCGAGGCGGCGGCGGCGACAGGAGGCAGGCAGGATGTCGTCGGTGTACGTGCTTGAGCCCCCGACGAAGGGGAAGGTGGTGGTGCAGACGACGGCTGGCCCGCTCGACATCGAGCTGTGGCCTAAGGAGGCCCCCAAGGCGGCGCGCAACTTCGTGCAGCTCTGCCTCGAGGGCTACTACGACGGCACCCTCTTCCACCGCGTCATCAAGGACTTCCTCGTTCAGGGCGGCGACCCCACCGGCTGCGGCACTGGTACGAACCCAACCGACCGTCCCCCTCACCTACCTGTACCTATCTAGGGTTTCTGATTCCACATCGTGATGTTGATGTCTACTGAATTGATTCATAGTTTTCGATCGGATTACTGATATCTCGAATTTGATGTATCTGTGCCTGGGTAACATTACCTGATTGTTTTGGTAAATAAGGTTGTGGCCTTTTGTTGTGGGTGTCAGGGGAGGTGGGGGTGAGGTGCTTCGATTTGGGGCTGATGACATCCTTCTGGTTTTGCTCCTGCAGGGGGCGAGAGCATCTATGGGGCACCATTTGCGGATGAGTTCCACTCGCGGCTGAAGTTTAACCACAGGGGTTTAGTGGCTTGTGCCAATGCTGGCACACCTCATTCTAACGGAAGCCAGTTCTTTATCACCCTTGACCGTTGTGATTGGCTTGATAAGAAGAACACCATCTTTGGTAAGGTATTGTGTCTTAGCTCGAGACTCAAGAGCTTCTTGCAGTGCATGTCTTGGTAAAATGTGGTGTTCCTTTGGAGTTATCATGGTTGACTACATATTGCCTGCAGGTTACTGGTGATTCTATTTTCAACCTTCTTTCCTTGGCTGACGTGGAGACTGATAAGGATGATCGACCTGTGTACCCGCAGAAAATTCTTTCAGTCGAGGTGTCTATTCTCAACTGTCATATTTTGTATTTATTTCAAATTATGGTAGTTACCCATATTTTGTTTGGGCGATATATAACCTACCTTATAGTTTCTCCATCATTTGTCAATCCGAACCAATTTACCCTTCTGGTTCCTTTTTCTGTTTCCGTAGGTTCTCTGGGACCCATTTGAGGATATTGTTCCAAGGCAACTTAAGAAGGTCGAGTCTGTTGCCAAGGCTGATGCTGAGGTGAAACCTAAGAAGAAAGCAGTTAAGTAAGTAGTTTCCTCCACACTGTTCTTAGGATGACCATGCAATGCCTGTTGGATTAGTTTTGACCCAAACTGTTAATCTTTCAGGCAACTTAACGTCCTCTCTTTTGGTGATGAAGTAGAAGAGGAGGAGAATGAGGCAGCTACCTCTGTTCAGGCCAAAATAAAAAGTATTCATGATGTGTTGGATGATCCCCGCTTTCTTAAAGGGGAACCAGAGGATGTACAGTTGGTGAGTTTTGTCACTTGTGATGGAAAAAATGGTCAGCATCATATTACCTATTAAGCAAACTTTTGCTGGTGAACATGCCATGCTGAAAACAAGAAGACAATACCCTATCCAGTTGGCAACTATGCTATCTAGAATGGTGCTGTCTCTGCCACATCAGTACACAAACCATCTTGCCTTTTTTTTCTGTTTGTTTTTATAAGTCATCTTTGCTCTGCTCATTAAATTTAAGGCCTCTAGTATTTGGTTGGTTTAGGATTTTATATGTATCTTTTACTGTCAGCTGGTATTTTTTTGTCACTTGTGATAAAAAATGTTCAACACGTGAACAACAAATATTTAGCTAGTGAATATACCATGTTGAAAATAACAGGACAACCTTATCCTGGTGGCAGCTAGGCTATCTAGAACTGTGCAGTCTCTGCTACATCAGTGTGGTTACTATATTACGCTGTTTTGGTACTTAAGTCCTGTTTGCTGAATGTCTTTCTTGTGGGCAGGCATCCTTTTAGTTAGTTTAGGGTGCAATCTGCATCTTTTTCTCTGGTCAGGTTTTGCAATTATAGTGTTACCTGCTTCTGTAACTTGTTATGCTCTGCCAAATCTAAATAGCATTGTGCTTATTCCCATTTTACAGTCCAAGGAGCAAGAGGAGAAGAAAAAGGATACTGTTCAAACTGTCAGGGATGCTTTGATCTCAAAGAAAGTTGAATCAAGAGAGCAAGAGCATGCTCTAGTGTCTGATGATTATCCTGAAGATGAGAATGAAGAGGATTTTGACAACAGGATGCGCTCACAAATCCTTAAAAAACGTAGAGAGCTTGGTGATGTCCCTCGTGAAACCTCTAAAGCAGGTAGCATATTTTGTTTAAGTTTCAAGTTTCTATTAGAATCGTGGTTGTCCTGAAATTAGAAAATCAGATGCAATCCTTTTTTACTCATGGATCTTGATTAAAAAGCTACTGCCCTCTTTGGAACAGATAAACCACATCATAAGGATAAGGAACTATCAGACCGCAGGTCCAATATCCAACATAGGTATGCTTGTCCTCTTTGGAACATACATTCTCCCCATATTATCATGCTCCCCCTCTCCCACCCCCAACACACACACACAAAATAGGTAATGATAGAAACACATTCATTTCAAACTTATAAGTAGCCATTATATAGCGCTGATCAATTAGTTACCTGGATCTGGTGAATACCCTGCAGCATTTTGTTTTTTTTTTCTATATGACCCTTAACTGAAAAGTCTTGATTTCTTTACAATCCAAGGTTAAGTGATTGGTTTCTAAAAATCTGTCTGGTAAGACTGTTACCAGTATATAGCAATATATACAATTATTATGCAAAAATTTATGTACTTGCTCATGGTTTTTATACTTTCTTTTTCATCTTGCATTTATTTCTTATTCTTATTTTAAAAAGAAGAAACAGTTTGTTTATTCTTCATTATCTTGTCGTGGTGAAAAGTGATTCTATTTCTTTGCACTGTATAAACATATTGCTTGTCAAAAGCAGGGTTACCGTGTATTGAATAGCAAATGTTAAATATATCTTATCCTGGTGAGAATGGAAGAAGAGTTCCTGCGTCTTTGCATGTTTGAAATGATGTAAACTTTAGACATGTATTCTATGGATATTTGTGTAACAGCTTTTTCTAAAGTGATTCCTCATTGTTGGTTTATAGGAGGGACAATGATGAGGACGATGATCAGGAGCATGAGCTACAAAAGGCTAAAAAACTATCCTTGAAGAAAAAAGGTGCTGGCTCAGAAGCGAGTGCTCAGAGGATGTCCAAAGCAGATGCTAATTTGCAGCTACTAAATCCAGCTGAGCAAGAGAGACATTTGCAAAAACAGAAAAAACGTCGACTCCAAGGCCGCGAAGATGAGGTAAATGATTTAAAAAAAAAAATAATATGATAATTTCCACAGTTCTCATGCCAAGATAGGTCATGCAGATTTATGTCATGGCATTGAATTGATCTCTTTAGCTTTTGTGTTGCTCAAATTGGGTGTCCAATGCTTCTTACACGTTTTTTTTTGGTGTTAGACTCTAGCGAAGTTACAGAAGTTCAAGTCTTCTTTCCTCAGTAAGAATCTTGCTACCAATCATGTCAAAGAAAAGAATCCTTCTACTGATAAGGTGGAAAAGGAAGATGAAGAGGAGGATGACTACAAAGGGTGGCACACAAACCGATTGTCTTTCTTACCCAGTTCTTCCAAGGTTGATTGCTAGCCTTTCTTGCCCTTTATCACACGAGGGAAATAGATGCATCATGTAAAGATTAGGAATGACATTAAACTTGGTCTTCACAGGATGGAATGGCAAGGAAAGATGATCCAGATGACTATGTAGTGGTAGACCCGCTTCTGGAGAAAGGAAAAGAAAAATTCAACAAGACACAAGCAAAGCTTAAACGGAGAGAGCGCGAATGGGCAGGCAGATCTCTCACCTGATTGGAAAGCTTAACTTTGTGTCAATGCTCCTTACCTACCCTGGACGGTACTGAACCACCTCTTGCATTTCCAGTTGCTCTCGTTAACATAATAGTATCTGCCTCGTATTTTTCCTTGAACATTGCCAAATGCCAGTGCATCTTAACACATTGGAAAACATTGGAAATGATGCAGTTTTGGCATGGTCTTGGGACTGCAAACTGTGGGCATGTTTTCCTTTCTAGCATTTGTCATGATTGCTTAAACTGTAAATGCAATTGTACAATAGATTGGTTATATAGGCTCACTGTTGAAGCAGCTCTCTGTATCACTAGCTATGTAATATCTGTTTCTCTGAGGAGCTGAAGCTGACACAATAGCTTTTGTCTCAATTTTCTTATTTTTATTAAGAGGCCGAATAGGCAGTCATTCGCCTCCCTAGTTTGCTCATGAAAGCCCTCAAGGTTGGTGGCCTCATTCTTGCTGTCAGGGTCTCAGGGATTCTCCTCACGCATCTCTTGGAGCTCTCATGGATTTCTACAATTCATGTTACTTAAAGATTTAGACGGTAGGTACCACAGGACCTGTCTGCGCAAATCTAACAAAACACATACAAATACTGTGAAAAAAAATCTTGTGTAAGTGTATTGCTCATTTGTGTTGAAAAAAATTATCTCAGGCACAGAAACTAGAATGGGCCAGTGCCCAGACCGTTGCTCTGGCCGAGTCAAGAGAAGCACACGCTCCACCTCGCGCTGTGATAAGTGGCGCCCTGACCGATCATGGTTGTGGCTCTGTGTCACGCAGTACCGATATAAGGGGCAGCGAAGGGTCCTACTTTGGCATGCTTAGGCTTGCTTGCAAACATTGTTAGTCATATTTCTTACATCGTCACTCAACCACCAAATCAAGACCCTTGCTAGGGTTTACGTTTTCTTGCACTTAGAAATCAATTTCTAGAGACACATGAATAGCACAGGTTGGTGCATCCACTGGCTAAAGATCAATTTCATCTGCTTCTGAAAATTGTTTTTTTGTGGTAGTGAACAACCAGCTCTCACACAAGTTCATGAATCTCACAACCATTATCAGTGCCAGACAACATTTTCTTGAACAATGTTTCTTCTCTCTCTCTCTCTCTCTCTCTCTCATTAAACAGGACACTGAAATGCCAAAGTGCTTCATTTTTATTCACGAACACCTTAGTCATGCCTGTTCTTAACTCATGTCCATGCATTTGGATCCAAGATCCACAACCAAAATTTTAGACTTCTCTGAGTGATGTGGATTTTTTCTAGTGTTTTAGCATTCAAAATTTAGTATAACTTTCCCTACCAAATGCCTCATAGTGAGAATTCTTATGTGCTATGGCTAGTGGTACTGTTGGGGATTTAACTTCGCCAAGAAAACTCAGCCCCTAAAACTTTGAAGTTGAAATTATGATTTCTATAACAAAATTTACTTGTAGGAAGAAGTAACGAAGCGAAGGTGAAAATTTGACTTCGTAAGAAAGATTTCGTCTTCGCTGGTGAAAAGAAGAAAGCAAGAATTAGTCGAAGACAAGAGTTTGACTTCGCCTAACATTCTAAGAGAAGAAGAAAATCAAAGCGGAAATCGACTAAGTCTGGAAGACGAAGACATCGATGAAGTTGATGTACAAAAGTTAAAGAATGAAGGCTCAAGAGAGGAAAAAACCTACTTCGCCCTTGTAGTTGAAAAGGACGGTAACCATTTGAATTGGGGGTAAAATTGTCATTCTATGTAAAGTACGAAGACTAGGACCCCTATAAATACCCCCTCTGACATTTACAGTATGTTCATGAAATGAATATAACTTTGTCTTGTGTTTAAACTTTGATGCTTGTGTAATTTTTTACCCAACAGGTACTATTTTATTAGTACTTAAAAATACTAGGAGAATTTCACTATTTTGGTAGTGATCTAACTATCGTCTTCTTTCTCATTTGCAGGTTTCTCTCTCACTTGCATGAATCGGTACTCACTTCTTTTCCCTCTCACTACAGGGAGGCTGAGTATCACTGGTAAAATGTGGTGGCGAAATTTTGTTTTGTCACTAATTGCCATGTTATTAGTGACCAAACTAATTTTCACCACTACTGTGTCTATTATTAGTGTCAAACTACTATATCACCACAGGATGCACCTTCAGAGGCTAATTTAGTGGCGAAACATTAATTTGCCACTAATAAATAGGTTAGTTGTGACTAAATATTTTTTCCTCACAGCTATTGCCATTTATGAGTGATCAAATATTATATTGCCACATGGTTCAAGATTAGTGTGAAACTGTTGTGGCAAAATTATATTTTGCCACTATTTACCATATTAATCGTGGCTAAACAATTTACCCCACTATTATTACATTTATCAGTGACAAAATTTTGCATCGCCACATGGTACACAATTAGTGAGAATGTTGTGGCAAATATTCTTTTGTCACTGTATACCAAGTTAATTGTGAGAAATATATTTTCTTGCTATATATATTTATTAGTGATAAAAACACGTGTTCCATATGACGGCAAATATTGTATTATCAACATTTACTGCATTATTTTTGACTAAATATTACTCTCTAACTATTGTATATTAAAAATATATATTACCTGTCAGCAAGGGTGTTGGACGCGAGCCGCCTCAGGCTCAGATTTAAGCGGTGGCCATGGAGATGGAGTTCTGGGTTCAGATTTGTTGGCATCCTGTGGTCGATCCAAAAATTTAGGATCTTGCTCTATTTTCTTTTTCTTACCCTTTTTATGGTGAACATTAATGCCGATGAATACATGACAGGTAGCCCGGTTATTTGTGAAAAAAAATTGTGTGGGCGACGGGCCCACTGAACCACCGGTGCGCCCATACGTTGGATCACTGACGCGTGGCGAGGAAAACTAATCAACGTGCGTCGGCTCCTCCCCCGGATGTCTCGGCTCCTCGCGTAGCGACCTGCAGGCTCGGTCATCGGCTCCAAGCGCAGCACCATGTTGAGCGCTTGATTTGTTATCTTCGCCACGTGTCGATGATCCAGCCTAGGGGCGCATGGGTGGTTTAATGGACCCGTCGCTCACCCAATTTTTTTCCTTATTTGTGGAGGACCTGATTTTGTATTTGACAAAGATTAAAAGCACCATAATTTGCTTTATTAGTCATAAAAAATATGAGTGAGTTCATTTTTTGTAAAAAAGTTGTCATCCAAAATAAAACTAATACGGTTCGAACGTGGATATTTGACTTGATCCGTATGAATAGATAATGATGTTTGAAAAATGAACTAAATTAAAATATACTCTCTCAGTTTCAAACTACAAGTTGTTTGAACTAAATTAAAATTGAGATGGCAGTGCAGTGCCTTCGCCGGGGCACCGGCGACGCTGCCTCTGCTGCGGCACCGGTGAGCTCCATGTGCTGCCATCGACCTCCGCACCGGCGTCAAGCTCCACAACGATGAGCCTCCATTCGTCCAAGCAGCAAGGTGATATTGCGCTGGAAAGCGCATGTTGCAAGCGTATATTTTAAGTGTTTTAGATGTTTCAGGGGTATGTTACAAGTGTTTCACATCGATATTGCAAAAGTAGATCGGGATGTTGCACATGTTGCAATGGCTATACACGTATGTTTGAAGTGTAGGTTTCAAATGTTTTATCTGTTTCAGACGTATGTTGCAAGTGTTTCATCTGGATATTACAAAAGTAGATCTGAATGTTGCATATATATGTAAGTGTTTCAAATGTTTTTATACGTATGTTGCAAGTGGTTTCATCTGAATGTTTGCAATATTTGCAATGGCCACACACGTGGTTTTCAAGTTTTTTCTAGTGTTTCGCAAGTGTTTCAGACGTATGTTGTAAGTGTTTCAACTATTTCGAACGTATGTTGCAAATGTTTCCTCTAGATGTTGCAAAAGTAGATCTGATATTGCACATGTTGTAGTGGGACCCATTTACAGCTGCAGCTGCAGGGCCTGCCTGCATGCGTGTGGGTGTTGAGGGGGGGGGGGGGGCTGAGCGGGAAACCTTGCAGGCGCAGATCGACATGAAGCGATGTGGGACGTAGTGCGGGCGTGGGACCTGGAGCGGCGCGGGCCCCACGTGAAGCAGACGTGGTGTGCGGTGCAGGGGTCCGGACGCTAGCCTTTCCCTTTATGTAATTGTCGAAATTTTTTTGTACCAAGTATCTATTCACATCCGGTGGTAGTTTTCCTCTAATTAATTACCGAATTTTTCACTCCCGCCATATTGCACTGGGCATCACCATATATAGAGTCCCATTAATATAATTACCTACCGGCCGTTCGAACCACTACAAACATGCCTCCTTTCCCGGTTAGCTTTATTCTATATATGGTGATGCCTAATGCAATATGTTAGTCAGAGCAACTTCAGCAGGGGCACCCAAATCAGGGCCCCCAAATCTGATTTAGGTGCTTCCCCCTATTTTTGTTGGCTCGGTTTTCTGCTTTCACTCCAACAGCAGCACCTAAATTTGGGCTCCCAAATCTATTTCACTAGACAATGACAAATGGGACCTGTTCGTCATTCTCTCTTCCTTCCTTCTCTTTCTTCTTTCTATGTACAGGGACCTGTGGATCTAGCCTCGTGCTCGCTTGGCTTGGTTAGGGCTACGAGGGCCGGCGCGCCCGCATAGTAGAGGGCTAGGAAGGGCCACCGAGGAGAGGGGAAGGGTGAAAGGACCTAGGATGCCGCCTAGATGGGGGGGGGGTGAATAGGCGTTTCTGACAATTAACACCTTGAAATGCGGAAACGATTAAAGTGAGAGCTTCCAATTGCTTGAAAGCTCCAAAATAGAGTAAACTAACCCTTCACAAACTAAACACAAAGTATATAGCAAGTACTAAACAAATACAAGAGCCACGATCCTGCAACACAAAGATTAGAGCGGAGAAGAACTCAAATCAGCACAGGTGATAAATACCGAACATGTTCGGTAGGTCATTTGGACATGTCTGAGATGCACGAGGTTAGCACACCAAGCTCCAAACTTGCTACCTTTGATTCCAATCTTTTTCTCCTAGTTGCAAGGACCTGCTAAGAGTTGTATCTCACAAGATACACCTGCACATGAGCTAGCACAAACCAAGTGGATCACAAGTCCTACTCTCCGTTGAGGGGGTTACGAGCGATCCAGCAAAGGTTAGCTCTAGAGGACCACGAAGGCCACTCTAGCCAGAGTCTTTTCCAACTTGTGGGGTGTACGACCCCGGATACCCACGACAGGCCACATGAGCTACGCCCCTAGGGGTGGCCCAGCCCACAAGACGAAGCCTTGCGGGGCACGACTCTGCTCGGTGCCTCCCGCAAGACACAGGGAAGATATCCTAAAGATACTATGAGATCTGTTAGGATTTGTATGATCCCAAGATTCCTGTAATCAGTTATTACTTTCCGGTTATCTCTCAGATCTAACCGACTTGTAGCCCTGCTCCTCGGACTATATAAGACGGGTAGGGACCCCCTCCAAACTCACGCAATATCATACGATAGCTAATACAAACCAACAGACCACAGGAGTAGGGTATTACGTCGTATTGACGGTCTGAACCTGTCTAACTCGTGTGTCTCTATTGCCTTCTTGTTCTTGATCTCACGCTCCTCTGCCGATCAATCTACCATCGTGGGATACCCCTCGGTGGACTGCTAACGATATTCTGTTGACAGTTGGTGCACCAGGTAGGGGTGTGCGTGCTGTTTTCTTGTCGAACAAGATGGCTTTTTCTATAGGCTCTTCGTCCCTTCCGTAGCCTGGCTAGATCTTCACGGTCGGATCCATCTTGTGGGCCATCAACGCTGACGGAGTCAGAGAGCTCCTCGAACCAGGGCAGATCGGTTCTGCGCTGACCACCCCCACACCTGCAACTGTAGATCCAATCTCAGAGCCGATTCTAAGGTCTCCTTCAGCAACAACTCGTCGTCCGCTTCCTTGCTACCAGAGGAGGCAGATCAACAACGACGATCTGATCGAATCTATCGATCGGGTCAGACTGAAGCTCGCCGATTGTCTCTCCATCGCCGAATCGACTCTAGACACTCTGGTTTAGTGCCGACCACCTTCCGATCTAGATCTATCGGAGGCTACTCAGGAAACTGTAGGGGCTATGGCCCTACCCTTTGGGTTCGCCAACGCCGCCGCCGCTTACCAACACACCCTGAGGGGTAAATTCACCGACCAAGTGGACGATGCTCGTCTACTCATAGACCAGGTCGCCGTCTAGCTTCCGCCAACCGTCAACATGCTACACTTAGGCCAGAGCCCTGGGGTGCCCCTCTAGACCATCCCAGAAGAAACTCTGGGCTCCGAGTCTCAGGGCTCTACGGAGACCCTTGCCAAAACCTTCTTCGAGCAACTCTTCCTTCCACCCTTCCGGGGTGGTGCGATCTTCAACATCAGTATCGACAACCCTCCTAGGAATGGCAAAACCAAGGAGGAGCGCGTTGCTCGGGAGAACCGGAATGTCAACCGCGCACAGCGGCGAGAAAACGAGGTAGCCATTGCGAGGGCCGAGGTTGCTCACAATAATTGGCTCGATTCTCAAGGAAGACCGCTCCCGCTCCACCATGACCTCAACGAAGAATTTCCCCGCGTTGACGGCCACGGTGTCTTCAAGACTCTAAGTGCCAATTTGGTAGTAGCTGCCAATGAGCTTGCTCGTTTCCCTCAAACGCCCGAGCTCGCCAAGATCGCCGCCATGCTTAAAGCGGCTCACTGTCAGGTCAATGAGATTCACGAGGATAAGCGACCTTCGTGCTCTACAAGCACGATTCACTGATCAGCTACACCAAGATCCAACCGCCGCCCCAGTCAAAGCTGTTTTGTCGATCAGTCGCTACCTCTCTAGGGGGAGCCGGGGGCCATCGCCAACGTGACTAGGAGGTCGAACAGGACGCTCGAGTGCACCTCAGCAACCTCCAGGATGCATGACGACGTATCAAGCAATGTCGCTTCGGTCGCCATGAAGACGAAGTGTGTCGCCACTAGGAGTACGAGCAGGACTACGACAATTCGGACTCAGCTCTCGAGCCTATCCCTGACCGTAACGCTATGGATGATGGTGTTGACAACCCTAAGGGGCCTCCAACTTTCACAAGGGCACTCCGAACACTTCGGTGGCCCTGTGGTTTTAAGATCATTGGGGTCGAGCCCTACGAAGGAAGAATGAACCCGACACAGTGGCTATAGGCTTATGCCACTGCTGTCCACGCCACCGGAGGAGACACCAGCATCATGGCAAATTATCTCCCCATCATGCTCACACCACCTGCCATGAGCTGGTTTACCAGCCTTACGCCGGACTCCATTGGATCATGGGAAGAGGTGAAGAAATTCTTCACCGACAACTATATAGCCACGTGTACTCGACCTAGCACCAAACATGATCTTAGCCGCATCAACCAAAAGCCATCTGAGCTCCTCCACAGCTACATTTGATGTTTCTCCAAGATGAGGAACTCTATTCCCAACATCACGGAAGCTGAATTCATCACCGCCTTTATCCGAGGACTCCACCATCGCGAGCTTCGCTCCAAATTCAACTGCAAGCCACCCACTGGTATTAGCGAGATGATAACTATGCCCAGCCAGTACGCCGATGCCGAGGAAGTCGAGGTGCGCTTCAATGAGGATGTAGGCACTCATCGCCCGTCTCACTGCTATGACGACCGACGCCACAGCGATCGCTGCCCCAACAACCGCAGCTACCATTGTGATAGCGGTCGTGATCGGACAGGAGGACACAGGCCTGGCCAAAATCACCGCTACTGGCCAGAACACATCGTCGCCGCCGTCAGTCAACCTCATGCCAAGTGCAACTATGACAAACAGTACCAAAAGATCCTTGATGGCCCGTGCCCTCTTCACAAGAACGCCAAACACAAGATGAAGGACTACATGGGTTTGGCTAAGGAGTTCTAGGACAAGAGGCTCGACAACGACGCCAATGATGGAGCTGGAGGTCGCTGAACACCTAGGGGCAACAACAATGCCTTTCAGGACCATGATAAGGTGGTCGCCACCATCTTTGGCAGCGTCACCTCCACTGAGAGTAGAAGCTCACCGCACGGCGGGTGCTCTCTGTTTCTATGGAAGACACCAACGCTAACCCCAGCCATCGCCCATGGTCTGAGGTCCCCATCACCTTCAGTAGGGCCGACCAGTGGGCGGATATTCCCTACATGTGGCGTTTTCCCCTCGTCCTCGACGCAACTACACAGAAGGTGCTCTTCAGAAAAGTGCTCGTTGATGGTGGGAGCGCTCTGAATCTCCTCTTCGTCGGAGCCCTAAAAGAGCTAGGCCTCGGTTTGTCCGATCTCACACCTTCCGAATCCACCTTTTGGGGTGTGGTGCCAGGCAGGGCCTCCAAATGGCTTGGAGAGATTACCCTACTAGTTTAGTTCAGCATGGCAAGCAACTACCGCGTCGAACATATCAACTTCTACGTCGCCGACTTCGACACTGCTTACCACGCCATACTTGGTCAGCCAGCTCTAGCCAAGTTCATGACCGTGCCGCACTACGCCTATCTGGTGCTGAAGATGCCTTCGCCTGCTGGAGTCTTGGCCCTATGGGCCAACCTCACCATCACCTACGCTTGCGAGATGGAGATTCTTGCCCTCGCCGAAGCTACCGACCTCTCCATCCAGATGGCTAGCGTGGTCACCAAAGCCAAGATAGTGCCTGCTAAAGACTTGGAGATCCCAGAGCTGGAGCCTCCCCTCGCGTCTGCCAAGTCAAAGGAAGTCAAGGAGGTCAGCCTCGGCCTCGACGATCCCTCCAAGACCGTGAAGATTGGGGCTCACCTTGACCCCAAATAGGAAAGCGCGATCATCTCCTTCCTACGTGCCAACGCCGATGTGTTTGCTTGGAAACCCACAGACATGCTAGGGATACCACGGGAGAAGATCGAGCACTCCTTGAATGTTTCACCGACCGCCAAACCGATCAAGCAGAAACTCTACCGATTCGCTCTAGACAAGGAGGCTATTAGGGTAGAAATAAAATGGCTCTTAGCTACCGAATTCATAAAAGAAGTGTATCATCCAGATTGGTTAGTGTCGATGAAATATGGTCAGCAGTCTACCTAGGGGTATGCCCAAGGTAGTAGATTATCGGTAGACAGATGCGCAAGCCACAAACAAGACGGTGATGCAAGACAGACACAAGGTTTTATCCAGGTTCGACCACCGTAAAGGCGTAATACCTACGTCCTGCATCTGATTATATTGCTGTATGTCAATGAGAGATGTTTTTAGAGGGGTCCCCTGCCCGCCTTATATAGTCCGGGAGACAGGGTTACAGATCTGGAAACTAATCCTAGCCAGTTACAATTGCCATAGGTGGCCAGATAAGGATTCCTATTCTAACCGACCAAGATCTTGCTTGATCTCCAAATCTACCTTGACTCATTATGCGGGACTCCGAACAGGTTGGCCGAGCCACGCATCGTCTTTTAGTGGACTGGACCCCCTGATCCGGGCCGGCCCAAGCCTAGCCATAAGGGTATAGGGATTAATACCCCCACAGCTAGTCCCCGAGCACCATGTATTATGCTGCGACACACCGTTTGATCTCCTTCGACTAATGTGATCCTTCTTCATGTCATCTCCAATTGATTGAAATATTGACCAATCAAATGCGCCAGCATTCTGATCAGAACAAAGAGCAGTATACCATGATTATAGCCAAAGATTCCGGTTGTCCGAAGAATGCATGGTGCTCTTAAAGAAAAAAGAAAAAGATTTCTTTCCTTATCAAGTGTGCCCACTTGTATTTCTAATAAGAAATGTAAGTGACCCTTGGACAGTAGTAATCCTGACAATCAGTCAAAGCGTAGGGGTCGATTAAATAAACACATTCATCGCAAGGTGAAGTGTGCCCACTTAGTCCTCGAGCCTGGTAGTAGGTGACACAGGCACGTGGTGTCAGGTTCTAAAAAGAATTTCCACTGAAGTTAAGAATCCAATCGTTGTACAATCAATACGAGATGCACCGACAGGTGCATCGTACCGATGTAGTCCCCGAGCTTGCTGGAAGGTGAAGTATAAGCCTTGTAGCAAGGTCCAAATAAATGCCTCTCAACTGTATGTGAGTACACATCACATGTAGCCGAGGAGAACAGTCGCCGAGCATTGTTATGAACAGTCCCCGGGCATGGTAGTGGTTGGAGCAGTCCCCGAGCACGGTAGTGGTCTGGGTAGTCCCCAAGCATGGTAGTGGTCTGGGCAGTCCCCGAGCACGATAGTGGTCTGGGTAGTCCCCGAGCACGATAGTGGTCTGGGCCATCCCTGAGCACAAGGCATGCGGCGAAGAAACGAATGCCACTTGTACTATTATTTGGTGTATTTATTTATCTTCTTACTCTGTCAAGTCCAATCTGACACGTTGGGTCAAAAAAGTAGACGGGTATAGCACGTCATACTGCCCTCTTGTCCTTTCAAGCAAACAGTCACTTGGCACCTGTATGGAGGTGTGTCAGTGTGGGCCCTCTCACTGGCAACGAAGAGGCGCATACACTGATAACAAAGAGGCACATATATTGGCATAGATCTCGAGGTTGTGAAAACAACCATCTGTGGCGCGTGTGCACGTCTCCCAAGAATCTTGGGTAGACAAAACGGCGGAACTCTTGGTTATTTATAATATAGAATTGGTAAGTTACTTTTTGCCAAACCCCATTACCATTCGCCGCCGCAGCCTTCTTCTTCCTCTTGCCAACCCTAATACATCTGAAATCATCACCAATCACCCCTCCACCGTATCCACCTTCATCCGCAAGGGTGGATTCATGGCGAAGAGTGACGCCCAGAAGAAAACCTAAGTCATGGCGAAGGAGTGGTGGAAGTCAAGAAGCAACGAGCAGACCATCGAAGACCTCATCATCATGGGAGTACTCCACAATAAGGAACTCGCAGGATGGCGCACATCGGAGGGCGAGGGGTACCCTGATCCACAACCAGGTGAGATTGTGGTTTTCGAAGATTTCTTCAAGTGGGGTTTTGGGGTTCTAGTGCACCCTTTCCTTCAGGGGCTCTGTTTGTATGACAAGGTTGGGATTTGCAATCTGCATCCCAACTCGATTCTTCTTGTCTCCACCTTCATTCATCTTTGCAAAGCATATGGTGGCTTCTAGCCCCATTTCGACTTCTTTTGCCATCTTTTCTGTCTACGGAAGAAAGGAAGCGGTGGCTCGAAGATAGCCGAAGGTGTGTACCTCAATCTTCATGACGGGATGAAGGCCCAATACCTGCACTGCCCTTGGAACACGTCGCTTGATGACTGGTATAAGAAGTGGTTCTACATCCATGAAGAGCCAAACACGATCACACTGTGCGACGTGGGGTTCATTCCGGAGAAGAAAACTAGCTGGTCGGAGAAACCCGAACACCTAGAACAGATCCTAGAACTACTTGGGATGATCCCATGGAGGAAACTGGACGGTCCAAGCATGGTTAGGAACTTCATCAGCTGAAGGATCCAGCCTTGCCAGAGGAGGGTACATCCTGGCTATGAGTACCAAGGTAGCGTAGACCCAACGAGGACTAGGAAAGAGGCGCTTAACAAGATCGAAGTCAAAGCCAGGATTGGAGAGCTATTCAACTTAGCTGATCCAAATTATGTCAGATTGAGCGACATCGAGCATGCTTTCAAGCTCGCCTGACCTCCCCCAAAGGTAAATCATTCTGCCTTGTACCCGTAGTTTTATGTTGTAACAAAAACTTACTATGTTATCTCCTTTGTGTTTCCTAGATTAATGGTTGTGATAGAGCAATAGTGTTCGTGTCTCCACCCCCTGGTGTAGATTGGCCGCAAGTTGCCGGCCCAACTGCCTAGACCACCGCTGGGATCGAAGACGTCAACTGGGCTGTGCTCGAAGTTGGGGAGGAGGCAGCGGCCAGAGCTGCTGGTAAGCGGCCAGCAGCCAGCAAGCGTCATCAGGCAATCTTTACATTGTCAGACGATGAAACAGAGGATGTAGACATCTTTTGACTCGTCCCTCGAAAGAGGAGGAGGCAACTGGAGTCGATGGAGCAAGGTGGCTCCTCCGTGCCCATGGGACCCGCATCACTGACCACTGCAGCGTGGAGGAGAAGCGGCAAAGGGGTCGAGCATCAAGCCCCAGTGCCAGTGCTGGTCATAGAGGGAGACCAGGTGGCACCCGCAGAGCACGTGGAGCAAGTACGACTGAAGAGACGCGCCTTCGCCACATCATTCCATGCTTCCAACATGTAAGTATTTGTAACCTTAATGTAAGCTTACAATTTATATTGAATACTGTTGTCTTCTGAACTTATCTCGTATATATTAGGTCGACGTCCACCGAAAATCCCAACCAACTAGCTGAAGCAATGTGGCTCCACTAGCAATGTCAGAGAAAACTGCCTAGCAGCCGGCCATGGAGGAACCTATAGTAGAAAGTCCGCCGGAGCCTCAGCAGACAAGCGGCCTGCCAACAGTCCTCGAGTAGGTGGTCGAGGGGAGAGCCAAGCCAAGTACAGGTGCCCCGAGCATTAACCCTGCTGAGGGGGACACTTCAGCGCCAAGGGTAACAGACCAAACTGAGGAGCAGCAGCCGGAGGTGGCACAGAGCACGTTTGCCGATGCTATGGCCCGTGGGAAGGCCATAGTGATCGCAGAAGCTGGAAACTCTGGACCAGCACCGCTACCCGAAGAAGAGGCCGAAGAGGACAAAGTAGAGGAAGTCCTGGGCCGTCCCCAGGACAAACGACAACATGTATATGTGTCGCGTTGGCGGAACGACCAATGGGTTGTTCATGAGGAAATCCCAGAGGTCGAAGAGACCATGAAAGTTGAACGAGCAGCGAAACGTTTGGTGACGAAAGTCCAGGTATGTTTTGCTTGACCACCTGATCCTGCTATGCAGTGAAACTGTCTTACTTAGCTTTTTACATGCAAGACTTAATGAAGACCGCAAGGTACCGAAAGAAGTGCTTCGACCAGATTG
This sequence comes from Miscanthus floridulus, assembly GCF_019320115.1. NCBI lineage: Eukaryota > Viridiplantae > Streptophyta > Magnoliopsida > Poales > Poaceae > Miscanthus > Miscanthus floridulus. The sequence goes on from NC_089585.1 coordinate 76,768,614, forward strand.
AGGGGATCACAACAAGGAATAAAGAACTGGCAGCCGAGGTGGAATGCTTGCGCCACCAACTTGAAGCCACCGACCATGAGAGGACGGAGCAAGAGGCACAGAACCAGAACCTGGTCGTCCAGCTCAGTAACAAAGAGCAGGAAAAAACTAGTAAGTTGTCACTTTATCACAACAAGTGCATGACATGTGCTGTTGCATTGTTGGTAGTAACAGCTATAGTGCAGGCTTAGAAGCCGAAGTAGTCCGTCTCCAAGAGAAGAATAGCCGTGTGGTCATAGAGTGTGGTCGCCTGAAGGAGGACAACAAGAAACTAGTGCACGACCAGTCGTAACTCCGGGACCACACAACCAAGATGAAGGAGGAACTAAAAGGTAAGTGTTCTAGACCACCTTGCTCACTTTTGTTGCCCGCCTTATCTTGTCATGGCATGACGTTTTAATGTCTTGTGCAGTTTGCAGTTTTAAAAGTCAATGCCAAGAAGCATCTAGAAGCTGTGATGAAAGATCGTGATGGCTAGAAGGCGCGATGCCTAGAGATCACCGAGGATTGGGACACATGGAAAAACTGGTGCTAGGAAGTGGCAACTGGCATTTTGTTGGTCCTCAACCTTATCGACCCAACGCTTATAGAGGAAGTGCCAAGGACGCCGCAGCTCGGACTAGTTGATAGATGCCAAAAGCCATGGGGATGGTTCCAAGAGTTCGTGAAGGAGGCATGTGAGTACACAGGCGCACATGTGCTAAGCATGGTATGTGCTCACTACCCCTTGATCGATCTCAAGCGCCTGGAGGCTGGATACCCGAAGGAGGTAGATCTAGACAAGGCTGAGGAGCTTCGAATGACCCAGCTGGACTTGTCGGCAAGAATAATTGGTGACATTAACCTGTGTGGAGGCGAGATAGCACCTGTACAGGGTATGCCATCAACAAGTCAGCTAGAAACACCATCAGTTTTGAGCCAACCGGTGAAGCCTACGGTCTCGACTAGCCAAGCATCGGTGGGGCCATCTTCTTTAGCTCGACCAGTACAAGAGTCCCTGGGACTTGACCACAATGTCAAGCCCAACGAGCAGCAGGTGTCGCATATCCCGACCAACCAATAGTATAGACTATAGCTATAGAAGAAGATGTAGTTGTGTTATTGTAAACTTGGACCTTTTCAGGCAAGCTTGTAATAACGTAACTGTATATCATAAGCTTGTTTGTTTTGTGAAAAACGTATTTAAGCTTGAATCTCATGTTGGTGTAACTAAGTGAGAACATGTTAGCGTTCTGTTTAGTTGTACCAGTTTAGTCAACACGTCATCCTGATAGGTTTGTATGGCCCTGGTTTGTCTTGTGGTTGGAGTGTGAGAAGCATAGCCTGTGCACACGTAGACGCAGACAAGTCAAACCAGAGGGGACCTGCCGATCACCCATAGCTAGAGAGCAGATCTCATGCATGCGTTGGGAGGAACCAAAGACAAGGCCTACTCCGAAAACTCGGGAAGGAATGGAGGTCGGTTTTGACTGGTTAAGTTAGAATAATAATGGACTTCGAGGTGACACATTAGAGTGGTCGGAGAAATCATAGTAGCTTTATTGAATTAAATCAAAAGTACAAGAGGAGTACATATCTTAGCAGTTAAGCATAGAAATGCCTAAGGTTGTTGATGTGCCATGAATTGGGTACGTCCGTACCATCCAGGTGAGCTAACCTGTAAGACATAGGTCGTGTAACTTCCTTGATCATGAAGGGCCCTTCCCATGGAGTTGCGAGTTTGTGGACACTTCAGAACCAGGTCCCCGACCACCAAGAACTGCTCCTTAATGTTCTTGTTATAGTACCTACACAAAACAGCAAGGTATTTGGCTATATGTACGCAAGAATCGAGCCGCTTCTCTTCTGCACTATTCACTTCCAGCTCCCACGCTTCATTGGCCTTGTCTTCGTCGAAGTTCTCTACCCATGCTGATCTGAAGGCTATATCTGCTGGGAGCACTACCTTAGCGCCATAAACCATAATGTATGGTGATACGCCGGTATTGCGACTAGCTGGGTTCTGAGGCCCCAGACCACGGCTGGTAATTCTTTGAGCCATATTCCATGAGCCTTGTCGTTTTCTCTATACATCCTCTTCTTAAGTGCATCCAAGATCATACCATTTGCCCGCTTGACCTATCCATTAGCTCTGGGGTGTGCCACCGAGACATATTTTACTACTATGCTCCTTTCATCATAGAAGTCCCAAAAAGCGTTCCTAGTGAACTAAGTGCCTAGATTAGTGATGATGCTGTTGGGTATGTCGAAGCAGTGGATGACCTGGTCGATAAACGTGATAGCCTTTTCTAAAGATGCCTGTACTAGAGGCATGTACTCTATCCACTTAGAAAATTTGTCGATCAAGACAAAGACACATGTAAATTTCCTAGGAGCTGGTTTGAAGGACCCGATCATATCCAGTCCCTAGCATGCGAAAGGCCAAGAGGTTGGTATTGTCTGGATCTCATGTGCTGGTATATGTATTCTCTTGGCGAAGAACTGACAACCCTCATAATGGTGGACTAGCTTCTCTGCATCGGCCACAGCTGACGGCCAATAGAACCCTGCTCAGAAAGCCTTGCCAACCAGCGTTCTCGAGGCTGCATGGTTGCCATAGGAGCTAGAGTGGATTTGGTCCAGGAGATGTTCACCATCCTCCTAGGTTATACACTTCATCAAGATTTCCTCCTTTGCATTCCTGCGCCATAATTTTGCCATTGACGAGCAGATACTACTTACTGCGACGCATCAGGTGCTCGTTCTCTATCCGATTAGTGTAACCACTACCATCTATCAGGTACTTGATGAAAGGTACTCTCTAGTCAAGCTTGTTAGTGGTCGGAGGTGGTTCGGTGGTGCTTGATGTCGGAACCGTAGCCACCAATAGCTGGTCTGGAGGCTTGTCGACCGTTGGATCTTCCTCTTAGATGGAAGGCGTGAGCAGGTCCTGAATGAATACGCCATGTGGGACTTTGGCTCAGGATGATCCTAACTTTAACAGCGCATCTGCTACTTGATTTTTGTCCCGGACCACGTGTGTGTACTCAATGCCATAGAACTTGCCTTCTAGGTTTCTGATCGATTTGCAGTATTCATCCATCTTTTCGCTGGTCGTGTCCCAGTCCTTGTTGAGTTGGTTGATGACCAGAGCCAAGTCTCTATAGACATAGAGATGTTTGACACTGAGCTCGACCGCAATGCGCAAACCATGTAGGCATGCTTTATACTCGGCGGCATTATTAGATGCTAGGAAATAAATCCTGAGGACGTACTGGAGCTACTCCTTGGATGGTGACACGAAAAGGACTCCTACTCCTACACTATCGATGTTGAGAGAGCCATCAAAGTACATCTTCCAATACTCATCGGGCCCCTGAGAGGCAGGTGTGCTTAAGTCTATCCACTCGACGATGAAATCAACGAGTGCCTGAGACTTGATTGTAGTACAGCTTGTGAATTCCAAGGAGAAAGGGCATAGCTCCATTGCCCATTTGACAATGCACCCATTCGCATCCTTGTTGCGAATGATGTCTCCCAGAGGATACTCAGTCATGACCACCACACGATATCCGTCGAAGTAATGTTTCAACTTTTGGGATGTTATTAGTATGGCGTATATCAGTTTCTAAATCTATGGGTACCTAGTCTTGGATTCATTGAGTACCTCACTGATGAAATAGATTGGTCGCTGTACCTTATAGGCGTGGCCAGGCTCATCGCGCTCGACCACCATGGCAGTGGAGACCACCCGATTAGTTGCTGCAATGTAAAGTAGGAGAGTTTCATCTTCTCTGGGAGCAGTGAGGACCGGAGGTGATGTAAGGTATTGTTTTAGCTGTGTGAAGGCGACGTCTGCTTCCTCTGACCACTCAAAACTCTTGGATGCTTTGAGCAGCTTGAAAAACGGTAGTCCTTTCTCTCCTAATCTTGATATGAAACGACTGAGAGCAGCCATGCATCCGGTAAGCTTCTGGACATCCTTCACCTTTTTGGGCGGCTTCATGTCTAAGACAGCTTTGACTTTCTCTGGGTTAGGGCATATGCCGTCGTGACTGACAATGTTGCCAAGCAATATACCAGAAGGAACACCAAAGATGCACTTCTTTGGGTTTAACTTCCATTGAAATGTATTAAGGGCTGCAAAGGTGCATGCCAGGTCGTCAACAAGGGTATGCGCTTCCTTGGTCTTGACAACTACATCGTCGACATAAGCCTCGATGAGGTCATCTTTTATCTCATCTTTGAGGCAGGCCTGTATGGCGCGTTGATAGGTAGCCCCGGCATTCTTGAGCCTAAACGACATGGTCGTGTAGCAGTAGGCGCCAAAAGGCATGATAAAAGATGTCTTGATCTGGGCGTCCTTTTTGAGAGCGATCTGGTGATAACCAGAGTAGCAATCGAGAAAGGAAAGCAGCTCGCAACCAGCAGTTGAATCTACGACCTTGTCTATGCGAGGTAAGCCGAAGGGGTCTTTAGGGTAGTGTTTGTTGAGATCGGTGTAATCAACGCACATTCTCCATTCATTATTCTTTTTGCGTACAAGAACTAGGTTGGCTAACCACTCTGGATGATACACTTCTTTGATAAATCTGGCTGCCAAAAGCCATGTAACTTCTACCCTAATCGCCTCCTTCTTGTCACGAGCGAATCGTCATAGCTTCTGCTTGATAGGTTTGGCCTTGCTGTTGACATTCAAGGAGTGCTCGATCAGATTCTGAGGTACATCGGGCATGTCAGTAGGTTTCCATGCGAACACAGCCACATTGCTCCTTAAGAACCTAACGAGTGTGTCTTCCTATTTTGGATCCAGGTTGGCCCCAATAAGGGCCATTTTGCTAGGATCACCGTCGACCAGCTGGATCACCTTATGCTCCTTGGACTTGATGTTCTTGCATGGAGCCTCAAGCTCAGGGACCTCCAGGTGGTCGGGTAGGGTCTTCTTGGTGTCGAGCATGGTCTCAGCCATGCGAATAGAGAGGTCGTGAGCCTCTACTATTTTGAAGTTGTCGTCCTCGCAGGTATAAGCTGCGTATACGTTGCCCTTGAGAGTTAGAACTCCTTTCTCGATAGGCATCTTGAGCACCAAATACCTGTAATGAGGTATGGCCATGAACTTGGTGAGCGATGGTCTACCAAGGATAGCATGGTAGGTGCTGTTGAAGTCAGCGACCACGAAGTTAACGTAGTCGGTGCGGAAGTGGTCTGGGGTCCCAAACTACACAAGTAGCATGATCTGCCCGAGAGGTGTAGAGCTCTATCCAGGGAGAACACCCTAGAACTGTGCCTCGTATGGCTTGAGATCTGCCTGGGTTATCTTCAGGGCCGATAGACTATTCTTGAATAGTATATCGATGGAGCTGCCACCGTCAATCAGCACTCTATCGAACTGATCCTTGTTGATACAAGGATCGAGGACTAGGGGAAAATGTCCTGGTTTAGGTATTGCGGCCCATTGGTCCTTTCTGCTGAAGGAGATCTCGCGGTGAGACCAAGGAGGGAGCCACGGATCGATGATGAGGTTGTCGGTGTTGGCCACGTTCAAGCAAGCATGGGCAAGCAACTTGTGTTCTCGTTTGGTCTCGATGGACACTTTGCCTCCAATGATGGTGTGCACGCAATCTGTTGGCTTGATGTACTTGTGACGGTGATCGGTGTCTTCATCATCGTTGTCCTTGTTGCACTGTTCCCCTGCGTTGTTAAGCTTGTCGGATGTTTCTGGAGCCTGTTGATGCGTGTAGATAGACTTGAGAACGCGGCAATTCTCCATGGTATGGTTTGACTTGGGATGGAGCTGGTAGGGCCCTTTCAATGCTTTGGCATAGTCTTCTTCATAGTTATGATGTCCGCCACCTTTTTTAACAGTGTTGACCTCGCCGTCATCTTCCCGAGCACGCTTTCCCCTATAATCGTCATGGCGGTTACACCGCTAATTACGTTGGTCATGGTGGTCACGGGAGTCATTGCGCTGGTTGCGGTGGTCAAAATTGTCATTCCGACCACGGTTGCTGTGGTAGTCATCGTAGTGTGTGGGGGGGGGGGTGGTTGGAGCGTGGAGCCCTTGCTGCTTCTTCGATAATTATCTTTTTGGCATCATCGGCATTTGCATATTTTTTAGCAGTGGCTAGGAGCGCTGTGACTGATTCATGTCTCTTGCGGAGGAGCTTGTCCCTTAGGGCATCGTGGAAGTGGAGGCTAGTGATGAAAGCCTCGATTGCCTTGTTGTCAGAGATTGATGGGCCCTTGATGCACATCTCCGAGAAACACTGGATGTTCTCGCGTAGTGGCTCATCTTTCCGATCTCGAATCCGCTGTAGATCATATTTGTTGCCGGGTTGCTCGCAAGTAGCAATAAAGTTGTCGATGAAGGCTTGCTTGAGCTCTTGCCAAGAATCAAAGTAGTTCGCTGCAAGCTGACCAACCATTGGTGACCTGCGTGGCCAACAGCGACTGGGAAGTAGTTAGACATGATGTGCTCATCAGCCATGGCTGATCTGCATGCAGTTTTGTAGAGCATGACCCATAATTCGGGGTTCTCCTTGCCATCGTACTTCTGAAGTTTTTTGAGCTTGAAGTTCTTGGGCCATATGACTTGGTGAAGGTGCGGAGTAAACTGCTTCAAACCCGGTGGGCCGTGGGTAGTATCATATTCCATACGGCGATAGCTTTTATGGGATGCATGATCATTGGCTCTTTGGTTGATGCGATCACGCAGATCACGTCCTCTGAGGTAATGGCAGAGATCGTTATTGCCATCACAGTGATCTTGGTTGCCATTCTGATTAGCCCTACAACTGTGGTTATTGCGGCGATTATCGCGATTGTCTCAGCGGTTGTCGTCCCGAACGACGCGGCGGTTGTTCTCCCGATGACGGTTGTCGTCTCAACCACCATCATGGCCACCGTTTCTATCTTGATGGTTGTCTGATGGGTCGTTGTTGCGTGAGCCACGTTGGTTGGGTGGCTGTGAGCAACTTGAGTACTGGCAGCTATGGCTTGATTCGATTGAGACGGATGGAGCCCGGGCTTGATTTATGATCTCTGTGGTCTGGGCCATAGCAGCCGTCAGGTAAGCTTGTATATTGTCATGAACTGCCTGTTTTTCCGAGGTATTGGGTAGCCGTTGCATTGTCGCCATAGCGACGGCTACGTTGGCGCTTGGAGTCCTGAATACCTATTTGTCCCCCACCCTATCGAAGGCATTGTTGAGGTCGCGTGGCTGGACCCTTATACGTCGTGCCTCCTCTTCTGCTTTGGCTTCAATTTGTCGGTGATTAAACCGGTCAATATTGCGTGCTTCGCGTGCAAGCCTTTCTTGTTCTATTTTGTCGACTGCCGGTGGTTCGTCATTACTGACAACATTGATCAAGTCCCCTCGCCTTGGTGGGAAAGACGGGAATTGTGGGAACCCCAGGGTGTGGTCTGGGATATCCAAATCATACTCAATGCCTTCATTGTCATGATGCTGGAGCTCGGTGTGAACAGAGGCACTAGATGCGATGCCAGACGAGGAGCTAGAGCCACCCACTTGGACTGTGTGGACGGATCCTTCCTGATAATCCTCAATCCAGACCATGTTGACGAAGTTGCATGGCTTTGGCCGAGGTTGATGTATAAAACACTGATCTGAGCAGCGTTGTATATTGTACGTGTAGTTGGAGGCAGTGTTTCATAGGCCATAGGGCTGGACCTAGTAGTTCTCCATCGAGGCTTCATACTCGAAGAGCCGGAGACCCATCACGGAGGCTGGCCGGCGATGAGCGGAGCGCCCTTCAGGAGTAGATGTGACCACGAGATCTGTACCAAGTCATGCAGGACGACTGGCCCGAGCTAGTCGGGTAGATCTGTTGTGGGTTGTGGTTGCTTGCTCATTAGGTTGACTTTGAATTGAACTTACCAGAGCTAGGGTTTCAGCAAGCTTGGTGTCGACCCGATCGATGGAGTCAAGCAGGTCGGTGTCGTCGATCTGCTTCCCTTTGTAGCGAGGAAGCGAACGACGGGTTGTCAGTGTGGCTGAAGACAATGCAGGCATGGTCAGAGTTAGATCCACCGTGGTTAGAGCCAGATCCATCATGGTCGGAGCCAGATCCACTGTGGTCAGAGCCAGATCCACCATGGTCGGAGCCGTAGCTGATGCAGGTGAAGCAGTGGTCAACGCAGATTGAATCCGCGCCTCCTCTGTGGTCATGGCGATGAAGTCGTCGGAGCCAGTGGTCTAGGTGATCTGGCCGACGGTGAACATAAGGTCGTTTGGCGTAGCTACGGAGCCAGAGATGATGACCATCTTGTTCACTTGGAGAGCAGTACACACACCCCCTACCTGGTGCGCCACTGTCGATGAAATATGGTCGGTAGTCTACCTAGGGGTATGCCCAAGGTAGTAGATTGTCGGTAGACAGATGCGCAAGCCACAAACAAGACGGTGATGCAAGACAGACACAAGGTTTTATCTAGGTTCGGCCACCGTAAAGGCGTAATACCTATGTCCTGCGTATGATTGTATTGCTGTATGTCAATGAGAGATGTTTTTTAGAGGGGTCCCCTGCCCATGTTATATAGTCCAGGGGATAGGGTTACAGATCTAGAAACTAATCCTAGCTAGTTACAATTGCCATAGGTGGCCGGATAAGGATTCCTATTCGAACCGACCAGGATCTTGCTTGATCTCCAAATCTGCCTTGACTCAATGCGTGGGACTCTGAACAGGTTGGCCGGGCTGTGCGTCATCTTTTAGTGGACCAGACCCCCTGATCCGGGCCGACCCAAGCCTAACCATAAGGGTATAGGGGTTAATACCCCCATAGTTAGCAAACCCTGTTCTCGTTCAAAAAAAGAATAAAGAATGGAGAATGTGTGTTGATTGTACTGATCTTAACAAACATTGCCCTAAAGACCCCTTCGGCTTGCCTCAGATAGACGAGGTTGTAGACTCCACCACTGGCTACAAACTGCTCTCCTTCCTTGATTGTTACTCCAGCTATCACCAGATTTCCCTGAAGGAAGAAGATCAGATCAAGACATCGTTCATCATGCCCTTCGGTGCTTACTGCTATAAAACTATGTCCTTCGGACTCAAGAATGCTAGAGCAACTTATCAAAGGGCCATCTAGATGTGCCTCGACCAACAGATCAGCCACAACATCAAAGCCTACATCGATGATGTGGTCATCAAAACCAAGGCCGCCGATAATCTTATCATCGACCTTGAGGAAACCTTCGCCAACTTGAACAAATACCAATGGAAGTTGAACCCTTCAAAGTGCATCTTTGGAGTTCCATCTGGTATAATGCTGGGCTACATTGTCAGTGCTTGAGGCATCGAACCTAACCCTGACAAAGTCTCCACCATCACCAACATGAAACGACCAACACGTGTTAAGGATATATAGAAGCTTATAGGCTACATGGCTGCCTATAGCCACTTCATATCACGCCTCAGCAAAAAAGGGCTACCTTTCTTTAAGCTCCTCAAGGCCTTCGAGCGCTTCTCCTGGTCAAAGGAAGCAGACATAGCTTTTGAGCAACTCAAGTTGTTCTTAATAGAGCCTCCGATCATGATAGCGCCATGACCAGATGAAACTGTTGATCTACATCGCCGCCACTTCCCGCGTTGTCAGCACAGCTATTGTTGTCAAACATGAGGAAGCTGAGCATGCCTACAAGGTGCAACGTCTGGTGCACTTCATAAGCGAGTACTTAATGAGTCCAAAACTCGTTATCCTTAGGTATAGAAGCTGTTATATGCAATCCTAATTACGTCATGCAAGCTCCGACTTTATTTCGACTATTACAAGATCACCGTGGTCACTGAGTTCCCTCTAGGGGACATTCTCCACAACAAGGAGGCCAACGGTCGCATCATCAAGTGGGCTATTGAGCTCGGTACTTACTCCATTGAATTTAGAAGCAAGCCTACCATCATGTCACAAGCGCTCGCTGATTTCATCGCTAAGTGGACTGAGATCCAAGAGCCTATCACTGCCACTTGCCCCGAGCATTGGGTGATGTACTTCGATGGCACCCTTAACATCAACGGTGCTGGAGCGGGCATTATGTTCATTATGCTGACTAAGGATAAGCTCCGGTACATTCTCCGAATGCACTTTCTGGACTCCAACAACACCGCCAAATATGAAGCATGTCTCCATGGACTCCGTATAGCCATCGAGCTCGACGTCAAACGCCTCATGGTGTATGGCGATTCTACGCTGGTCATTAATCAGCTAAACAAAGACTGGTCTTGCTCCAGTGAGAAGATGGACGCATATTGCGCTGAAATCAGGAAGCTCGAAGGAAAATTCTATGGCATCGAGTATCACCATGTGGTACATGACCAAAATCAGCTCGCCGATCACTTATCCAAGCTAGGCTCTTCTCGCGCCGCGATCCCGCCAGGGGTCTTCATTCAAGATCTCCTAGCTCCATCCATCAAAGAAGATAAGGAAGTTGAAGAGGTTCCCCCTGCCGAGCAGTTGGTACTTGCGGTACCTTCGACGGTCGCCGATTAGAGGGAGCAATTCATCAAGTACCTCACCAGCATAGAGGTACCCGCCGACAAGACTGAAACTGAACGCCTAGTTCATCGAAGCAAGCTTTACATACTGGTGGATGACAACTTGATGAGGAAAAGTGCCAAGGAAGGGATACTGCAGAAATGCATCACCCAAGAGGAGGGAGTAAAGCTACTTCTTGAAATTCACTCTAGTTCCCGCGGCAACCACATGGCCTCTAGAACACTGGTTGGCAAGGCTTTCTGAGTTGGTTTTTATTGTCCTACAGCCGTCACTGATGTAGAAGACCTTATCCAACGTTGTGAAGGATGCCAATTCTTCGCCAAGCAAATACACGTGCCGGCGCAAGAGCTACAAACCATCCTAGCTTCCTAGCCCTTTGCATGTTGGGGACTAGACATGATCGGGCCTTTCAAACTAGCACCAGGTGGTTTCTAGTACGTGTATGTTGCCATCGACAAGTTCTCCAAGTGGATTGAATATAAACCACTTGTCTCGGCTACTACAAAGAAAGCAGTTGAGCTCTTCGAAGATATCATCCACAGGTTTGGTCTGTTGAATAGCATCATCACCGATCTCGGAACTACGTTTACTGGCCATCACTTCTGGGACTTTTGCAAAGACTATTGCATCTTTGTCAAATATGTCTCCGTTGCCCATCTAAGAGCCAACGACCAGGTCGAACGAGCGAACGGCATGATCCTTGATGCCATCAAAAAATGACTATATCAGAAAGAAGAAAAGCACCCGGGCAGATGGCTCAAGGAGCTTCCAGCTGTAGTTTGGGGACTGCGTACTCAAGCTAGTCGTAGCACTGGTGTAACTCCATACTTCTTGGTCTATGGCTCAAAAGCCATACTACTTGTGGCAGAACCTCCTAAGTTATAGGGCCCACATGCACCTGTCACTGTCCGGCGACCTCTAACATCTATGCATATGTTTCCATGAACTTAAAAAGACTGTCGGGTGTCCTCGGGGAACCCCGAATCATCCATGATTTCTGAGCAGGATCACGTTACAAAGTCATTGTAGTATTACAACATTTATTCAAATATCAAAACCAGAGTAAAAACAGCGGAAGTCTTACGATAACATAGTTTACAAACCAGTTATTTCAAACCTTACAAACTAAGTTCTTTAATTATTACAAACCATAGTAGTAGTGGAGTGGCATGATTAATATATACATAACACACAAAATAAACATCCTGCCCAAGGATCACACATTTACTTCTCATCGTCAAAACGAACGATAGTCATGCAGCACGATCCAAAACAGATCTGCTCATGAGGCTCACCTGCAACAAGGGGTCAACGAACCCTGAGTACAAAAGTACTCAACAAGACTTATCCGAAATATTAACTAATAAACTCAGTAATGCAGGCTCAGGGATTCAAGGTATAGCTTTAACAATGATCAAAGTTCTTTTGCGTAAAAGCTCTTTTAACAACATTCTTTATATAGAAAACTTCTCAAGAATTATATACAAAGCTGACACGATCCGCACCGAGATCATGAAACTTCATATTCAGCACCTTCACAAGCCTTATTCAAGTTCCGGTTATTAATTCTACGATGATGAACAGTGAGTTGAGTCTCCTTAACCGAGGAGCAACGACGATTCGAACCGATTATAAACCCAGCTGGGAATTCCAGACCACACGACATATGCAGGTCCCTGACCTCCATATACCAACCTACCCTTGGATCCTCTAAAACAAGAACGGGTCCGCGCCACCCGAGAACACAGTACTCCACCATTCTAGCCCATGGCCACGTGGGTACACGCTATTCCCGCCATCTCTCCACTCCCAGTGCGTGAGTAGCCATTCTTGTAATAGAATTGCCAAGTTTAGGCTTACCGGAGTATGTGGTTAGTACTACAAATTCTCACCTCATGCAATTCAACAACGGACGTGCCTTAATCGACACAGGCGGAAAGAACCCGCTCACAAGACCTCCATGTCTGGTGGCTCACACACACCGAGTCCGCCCAGTCTAGATTTATTACTCCACATTCCCATATCACATGCTAACATAATTAACCAATGTTCCATTTACAACTAGCAGGTGGCAGGTAGTCACCCGACTTTCTTCGTTCTACGTATAGCTAAGCAAAACTAGGCATATACGAGTTTAAAACAGGTAATATGGTAAATATGGAATAACAAGGGTGGTAATGCACCAATTAGGCTTTTACTTAACTCTTAATCACTTAATGCAGTAACAGAAAGCAAAAGCGAAATTAATTTATAAAATACAAGGTAGGGTTGTATGCATCCAGGGCTTGCCTTCATTGATGGAAAAGTCCGATTCCTGCGACGTTACACAAGTATTCGATCCGACCTCAACAGACGGATAAACTTCTTCCACGACTTGATTAACTACCACGTGTTCACCTTCGTTCACTACACGTAATAACAGTGCCATGTTTAACATGATGCGGAATACGAAATATGATGCTTGATGATGGATGCAAAGTTAATAATTTGAATACAACTTTCCTTCGCGGTACATTTGCAAGTCAAACAAACTAAATCTTTTTCGTAACACATATATCAACTACCAAGGATCATTAACAACAAATGACCCGAGGTTATCACTCAATTCCAAAATTCCAAACAAAAACCTAAATCATTAAAGGTTACTATTTGCTTTTATGAATTAATTATTTAATTCAACATTATGAAATAAATCAACTTATTCTATTTGAGCTCAAAATTTTAGTACATGTTCATTACATGTTAACTAAGTGGCAAAACAAATTTCATAATTTTTGGATAAATAAATAAGCCTAGAAAAATCATGTAAACCCATTTATGAATAAATTGAGCAATTTTTATCACATTTAAAAATTACTGAAAAACACTATTTCATATTTTTCTTAAATACTATACCTCACAGAGAAGTCACTCAAAAATTTTCATAATTTTTGGAGCTCTAAATAAATCTACACAAAAATAACAAAAATAGACACTATTCATTCAAATCTGAAAATAGAAAAATTCATTTTGAACGTTGAGTCACTGACATGGTGACCCCACCGGTCATCTTCTACCTCCCGCGTGTTGACTACGATGACGACGGCGCTGACCGGCGCAAACTCACCAACGGTGAGATCAACGGCGACGACCAACGTACCAAAATGACCACATCATCCCGGCGCATCGACTGAAGGCGCTAGCTAGACGAATTACTACGAGTTACGAGCTTGGCGTCGGCCATGGCGGACGCGGTGGCTCGGCAGTGCTACGCCGGTGAAACGAAGCCGAAAACGGGGAAACAGAGGGCATGGGAAGGTCCAGTAGCTCACCACGAACACTACAGAGCAGAAAGCAAGGCTGGAGAAGCAGCGTAGATGCGGGTCGACGTGAACAGCAACGGCGGCGGAGCAAGGATCGTTGGTGACGGTGTGCCGGCGACTACAGTGGATAAAACGACCAATCAACAGCGAAATGAGCACTACGACATCGAGACGAAGCTAAAGGTACACCAATCAAGGGCAACAGCTCACCGACGGGCTCTGGCCACGGAGATGCGTATGCGACGGTGAGGTTACCGGCCGCGAGGAAGAAGGTGATGAAACTCGAGTTCCCGGTGAAGATAAGCCAAATTGGTGGGTCAGATGGACGCGCAAGGTTCAGGCGGAGCTGGGACTAGCTTATCAGCGACGGTGGAGCACGACAACGATGGCACGGGCTCGCCGGAGATGGAGCAGCGGCGACGGGAAAAACAGAGAACGAAGAAAGAAGAACGGCGGCGGCTCCAGAGCTTTATAGGGCAGCCAAGGAAGCGCAAAGCAGCCACGACGAAGCCTTCAACGCGCCAACGCGACGCCCAGACGGCCACGCGCGCGACTGGAAGCAAGCCAAAGCTCGCCGGCGGTGTAGCGCAAGCGGTGAACACTGTTCATCGAAATTACAAGTTTGCCATTCGCCAAAATTCACAAATTACTCCCAAATTTTCATAACAACTCAAAAATCTCCAAAAATAAAAGTTGTTCAAAATCAAAAGTTCTACAACTTTGCTTTTATAACCATCTCCTAATTCGGTCTAGATTTTGAGATGAACTTTTGAATTTGAATAGGGAAATTTACCGAATTATGCCTTTTTGATTTACTCAAAAATTTTCTAAACAACTTGAAAAACTCCAAAAACAAACTTTGTATAACTTACCAAGCTATACACTTTTGCTTTTGGGCCCAACCCTAAAATATGCTTAGATTTTGAAATGGATTTTTAGGGTAGGATTTAAATGTGGAAAAGCGGGGTTTTCTCAAAAAATTCAAAATCCAAACAAACATTGAACTTGAGTCAAACAATACATTGGAACACATACCTCATAAATATAAACTTGTATTAGTGTATGCATATCAAAGTTTTCACCAAATGCCAAATGCTTTGCAATGCATATGATGACATGTCAGATTTCAATATTTAAACACCCGAGGTGTTACAATCCTTCCCCCTAAAAGAAATCTCGCCCCGAGATTCAAAGCCATAGGGTAAGTAATGGAAAAGGAAATGTGTCGCGAGAACACATACAAACTCTATCCATAAAACAGCCGAGGTCCCTTTACAAAACACAATTTGTAGCAACCGAGCTCAACTAACACTACTCTATTCTATATTGACGCTAGAAACTCTAGAAACTTTTCTAACAAGTAATCTTCTGATTCCCAAGTAGCTTCCTCTTCTAAATGTTGATTCCATTGTATTTTATAGAACTTGATTGTCCGTCTTCGAGTAACACGATCTTTCTGATCTAACACTCGGATAGGATATTCGGAATAAGTTAAATCCGGTTCTAGTTCCACTCCTTCAACTTCAAAATTCTGTTCAGGCACTCGGAGACACTTCTTCAATTGAGAAACATGGAACACATCATGCACAGCTGCAAGATGTTCAGGTAATTGCAAGCGATATGCCACTTTTCCATACCTTTCCAAAATTTGATATGGTCCAATGTATCGGGGTGCCAACTTTCCTTTAACACCAAAACGGTTAACTCCCTTCATTGGTGATACTTTCAGATATACAAAATCTCCTTTGTTGAATACCAATGGTCTCCGTCGTCTATCTGCATAACTCTTTTGGCGGGACTGAGCTATCTTTAAATTACTCTGTATTTGTCTAACCTTGTCTTCTGTTTCTTTCACAAGGTCAACTCCAAAGAATCTTCTTTCTCCAGGTTCAGACCAACTCAATGATGTTCTGCATCTAGAC
Source organism: Miscanthus floridulus (assembly GCF_019320115.1). Classification (NCBI taxonomy): domain Eukaryota; kingdom Viridiplantae; phylum Streptophyta; class Magnoliopsida; order Poales; family Poaceae; genus Miscanthus; species Miscanthus floridulus. Next base: position 76,784,370 of record NC_089585.1, read on the forward strand.
CATAGAGTGCTTCAAATGGAGCCATTCTAATGCTTTCCTGATAACTATTGTTGTATGAGAACTCGGCCAAAGGTAAGCATTCGTCCCACTTATTGGAATAGTTAAGGACACAACACCTTAACATATCTTCAAGTACTTGATTAACCCTTTCAGTCTGTCCATCAGTCTGCAGATGATAAGCTATACTATACAGAAGTTTGGTACCCAATGAAGAATGCAATTGTTTCCAAAAGTTGGAGACAAACTGTGTACCTCTGTCTGACACAATAGTCTTGGGTACTCTATGCAAACTCATGATTCTTGCTAAGTACATCTTGGCATATTGGATTATAGGATATATTGTCTTGACTGGAAGAAAATGTGCTGACTTAGTGAGTCGATCTACAATAACCCATACTGAGTCAAATCCTTTTGATGTCTTGGGTAGACCAACAATAAAATCCATACTTATGTCCTCCCACTTCCAAGATGGAATAGGCAATGGTTGTAATTCACCAGCAGACCTCAAATGTATAGCTTTCACCTTTTGACAAGTATCACACTTCGCTATATATCTAGCAATTTCTATTTTCATTTTAGTCCACCAGAATCTTTGCTTCAAGTCATGGTACATCTTGTTGCTTCCTGGATGGATTGATAACCTAGTAGCATGTGCCTCATCTAGAATTGACTGCCGCAACTCAAGAACTTTTGGTACCACCAGGCGATCCTTGAACCATAACACATCTTCATTGTCAATACTAAAGCATTCTGCTTTTCCATTCTTGACTCTTTCCTTAATATGGGCTATACCCTTGTTTTCCTTCTGAGCAGTAATAACTTGATCTCGAATAGGGGCTTCAATAATTATGTTGGTCAAACTTCCTTGTTGAATTACTTCTACATTCAACTTTTCCATTTCTTGACATAAATTCAAACCCATTGTTCTCACTGTCAGACAATTGCAATAACTTTTGTGACTAAGGGCATCTGCAACTACATTTGCTTTACCAGGGTGATAATGTACTTCCAAGTCATAATCCTTAATCAGTTCTAACCATCTTCTCTGTCGCATGTTCAACTCTGACTGAGTAAAGATATACTTTAAGCTTTTGTGGTCTGTATACATATGACACGTATTACCAAGCAGGTAATGCCGCCAAATCTTCAGAGCATGAACCACAGCTGCTAACTCCAAGTCATGGGTCGGATAGTGTTCTTCATGTTGCTTAAGTTGCCGGGATGCATAAGCAATGACTCGACCTTCTTGCATCAATACACATCCAATACCAATACCTGAAGCATCACAATAAACATCAAACGGCTTCTCGATGTTAGGTTGGGCTAATACTGGTGCAGTGGTTAACAGTCTCTTCAAAGTCTGGAAAGCCTCCTCACAATCTGATGACCAGACAAACTTAACTTGGTTCTTCAACAATTCAGTTATGGACTTTGATATTTTTGAGAAATCTGGAATAAACCGGCGGTAATATCCCGCCAAACCCAGAAAACTCCGAACTTGATGAACTGTGGTTGGCGGTTTCCAATCAAGCACATCCTTCACTTTGCTTGGATCAACTGCAACTCCTTCGGCTGACAAGACATGTCCAAGAAATTACACTTCCTTAAGCCAAAAATCACACTTGCTGAACTTGGCATATAGTTGATGTTCCCTCAAACGGGTCAGAACAATTCTGAGATGTCCCGCATGTTCTTTCTTATTCTTGGAATATACTAAAATGTCATCAATAAACACCACTACAAACTTGTCTAGCTCAGGCATGAATACTGAGTTCATTAGATACATGAAATGAGCTGGAGCATTTGTCAAACCAAAAGACATTACCAAGTATTCATATAATCCATATCTTGTGGTAAACGCCGTTTTGGGAATATCCTCAGGCTTTATCTTGATTTGGTGATATCCTGATCTCAAATCTATCTTGGAGAAAACTTTGGCTCCGGCCAATTGATCAAAAAGCAGATCTATCCGAGGTAATGGATACTTATTCTTGATGGTCACTTCATTCAATGGACGATAGTCGACACATAACCTCAAAGTCTCATCTTTCTTTTTCACAAAAATTGCCTGACATCCCCAAGGTGAGGAACTAGGTTGGATAAACCCTTTCTCAATCAATTCTTGTAACTGAGTCTTCAACTCGGCCAATTCCTTAGGTGGCATCCTATAAGCTCTCCGAGAAATTGAAGCTGTTCCAGGTTGTAACTCTATATTAAACTGTACATCCCTATCAGGTGGTAGATCGGGTAAATCTTCAGGAAACACATCCAGAAATTCACACACTACCAGAATATCTCTAATCTCTTTGACAGCAGTTGCACAAATCTTGCCCACTGATCTTCTTAGGATTGGAAGTTGGATAAGAAGTTGAGAATTACTATCAGGCAAATTCACTCATAAGGTCCTATTCAAAGCATCTATAACAGCCTTATGCTGATACATCCAATTCATTCCCAAAATTACATCTATATCCTGATCCTTAAGGATAATCATGGTAGTGGGAAAAATATGCCCACCCAGGTTTACAGGTACCTGGTATGCCATTTCCTTAGTACATAGACGTCCCCCGGGCGACTGTATAAAGAAACTTTCCTTTGTTGCCCCAATTGAAATTTCATGCTTCACGACAAATGTTCTATTGATGAATGAATGCGATGCGCCAGAATCAAAAAGTATAACTGCAGGGTGATTGGCAACAGGAAACATACCCATCATCACTGGCTCCCCTTCCGGAATTTCTCTAGCTTGAATATAGAACACCCGTCCTGTCTTCCTCTCATCTTTGCCCTTTTGAGCATTCTGATTGGGGTTCTTGTTTGGTGCCTGACCCTGTTGTTGATTAGTAGGGGCCTTCTGATAATTTTGATTAGCCTGCCTAGGATATGGACATTCCCTAGAGAAATGACCAGTTCTTCCACAATTGTAACACGGATAGTTGTGACCCTAGGATGTTGGAGCATTGCCACCAGGAGCATTGGTTGACTGTGAACTCGGATAGGTTATAGCAGGACGGACATTTGACTGTTGCCCAGCTTGGAACTGCGGTGGATGATAAGGAGGACGATTATGATGTACTGGATGATAAATCACCCTCTGCCTCTTCTGATTTCCACCAAAAGATCCAGACGGCACACTCTTTTTCTTTTTGAGCTCCTTATGCTGCCGATACTTTGATTCTGAAGCAATTGCAATATTTACTGCCTCATGGTAAGTAACATTGGTGCAAGTGGTCATCATAGTCTGCAACTTGGTATTCAGGCCTCTCATAAACCACCTCTTCTTCTTGGCATCAGTATTGACATGTTCGGATGCATATTGGGACAGATGATTAAATCTTCCCACATACTGCATCACGTTTTGATCTCCTTGTTTCAAAGCAAGGAATTCATCTAGCTTCATAGCCATCACTCCTTTAGGGATATAATGGGCTCTGAAGGTAGTATGGAACTCAGCCCAAGTTATTGGAATACCAGCAGGTTGCATAGCCACTAAGTTTGCCCACCAAGCACTTGCTGCTCCTCTAAGTTGTTGGGCGGCAAACGTAGGTTTCTGATACTCCGTGCATGGGATAAGGTCAAATTTCTACTCCATGGTTTGAAGCCAGTCATCAGCCTCCAATGGTTCATCTGCCTTGGTGAACACTGGGGGTCTTGTGTCTGTGAAATCAACATATGTAGCCTCTTGTCGGTTATGGTGGCGTCCATGGTTTCCGTACATCTGATTCTGATTACTCTGGGCCATCTCATGAAGCAAACAAGAATTTTTAGCCGTCACATTGACAAGTGCGGTTATAGCATCAGCTAAATTGGTTGGAACTGGTGGCGGATCTGGAATACCATCCTCATCTTGTGAAGTTCCAGGAATATACGAACCTCGCGTACGACGCATCTGCTCATAACAAACCAAACTTTATTCACATGTCTTTATTGAATTGTACCAAAGCTTACTCTAGACACATTACAAGGAGTTTACTAATGTACAAACAAACCCATGAGTACGAGAACAAAACTACTTAACTTAACTAGAGCTACTATTATACAACTCTACTCTTTTCCTCAATTTCTTCAAACTTCAGGCTCGGTATCCATTCCGGAATTATTACCGCCTTCATCATCGCTTTCATCGATCATTACTAATTCTTCAGGATCTTCTTCTTCTTCCTCTCCTGATTCATCATCATCGGCAAGGATGACACCGGGGTCCATTGCATCCGCTTGAGGCTCATGATTCGGATTTAGTAGATTGCTAAGCCTATGAACCTCCTCATGTAGATACGTATTATGTTCTTCTAAATCTTCTACATAGAATTCTAGCTCATGAGTTCTAGCTCTAGCTACATTTTCCCTGTGCCAAGCTTCATTTCTTCCTTCCACCGTACGAACTAACATACTTTCGCAGTTCCTATGCGCGGTGGTGAGCTGCCTCAATTGACCCTGTAATTCTCCTATTTGTATAACATCCAAAGCCCTATCTCTAGTAGATTGTGCTAACTCCATAGAAACCCTCAGTATCTCTGCTTGGGGATCAGGCCTAGAACTGCTGCTGCTGGCACCATCATTTCTAGGGGCAAGTTGGTGACGAGGAACTCCTTTGGGTCCAGTGGACTTACGGGGCGTCATCTTGGCACGAGCCATACTGTAGGTAGCCAATTTAATCCAAGTAAGACCATTGATCAAAATCCAGAAAGTAGCTAAGATGGTTTACATTCCTCAAACCAGACTCACTACTTAACTCCAGACTAAGAGGTGAAGGAAGTAACAAGTGAATTATTCCTGATGCATGAATCATTCTTACGAACAAAAACATAAAAAATTTATAATGCACATAAACAACATTTATTTTTATATAGGGCATAGTATAATTACTACTCCACCACACAAAAACCTTTTTAATTAAATAGGGAATGGTGAGAAAGAAATAAGATAAGTTAGAAGCAATTTGGACTAAATTACCAAGTTAAATTTAGTCATCCAAATCATTTTGAAGTTTTTGTAAAACAATACAACAAAACCTTGTAACGATTGCTCTGATACCATTCTGTGGCAGAACCTCCTAAGTTATAGGGCCCACATGCACCTGTCACTGTCCGGCGACCTCTGACATCTATGCATATGTTTCCATGAACTTAAAAAGACTGTCGGGTGTCCTCGGGGAACCCCGAATCATCCACGATTTCTGAGCAGGATCACGTTACAAAGTCATTGTAGTATTACAACATTTATTCAAATATCAAAACCAGAGTAAAAACAGCGGAAGTCTTACGATAACATAGTTTACAAACCAGTTATTTCAAACCTTACAAACTAAGTTCTTTAATTATTACAAACCATAGTATGTGATAGAACCGACCAATTATACGAAATTAAGTAAGAAAATCATCCACCAGAGTAGACGATTGAGCAAACTTAAGCCCGTATAACCCGGTAGTCCGTGAAATCACGAAGGATTTCAAACCAACTCATGTCCCAGCCATGATCGTAATAAGTTTAGCGGTCACCATCACATATTACATAAAAGTTCGCAATCTCAGATAGATCAGAGTTTAAACATAGTTATTACAAACCAGTTCGAATAAAAGTAGCGGAAGTCATTTGTTCAAACCACACACACTCACGCGGAGTTTAAATATAGTGCCAGCGAATGATCATCTCCAACAAAGCATCAGATGAGATGTAAGGAATGACCATGCCCATGGTCCTAAGCATCACCCATCGTAGGATAAAGGCAGTTGATACAGTAGCCGTAATACATCTGCCCATCTGCAACAATTGGGAATAAAACCCTGAGTACGAGAAGGTACTCAGCCAGACTTACCCGACATAACCGAAAATAAATGACACCAAGGATTATGAAGGGCTTTATAGTAGGGTAGCTGACTCATTTGCAAAAAGAAGCATTTTTAGCATTTCAAGAACCTGTCTAAAAGCATTATTGTCAAGTTAATTATTATTAACCTGTCAACTAGGTCTGCACCTATACTAGAGTAAACATGTGATTAAGCAGATAATGATAACCAATGATCATTAAACAACTTCCATACTGTCATATTCACTATAACTGTCCAAGTGTTCCATAACATTTACTACGATGAAGTAACTCAAGTCAAGTGCTCACTATCCAGGAGCGATGGCGATTCGAATCGATTCCTAACCAGCTGGTGATTTATTCCTTACACAAACCTCACTCACCCGCTAAAGTGAGATATTGATCACCGAGTCAACTTTCCAGGAATCTCGAGTTTGCCAGGAACCACATGTACCTGGGGGCCGACCGACTGCACTTTGGTCTTATCATCCCGCCCCCGTGTCCTACCACACCTGCTCCGGCACAGTGCGTTGCGGGCAATCTACTCGGCCCGAAAAATCTCCTAGCTTTGCGGTCGGAAGGTACTTTATCCGGCCAGCTAAATGTAAGGCATGCGTTCAGCATGACTCGAGGCCCAACAATGGTCGGTCCTTAATCGACACAGACGGAAAGCACTACAGTCCAAAACTCTACAAGTCTCCGTCCGGTCTCAACTTCATTTAACACTTAGTTATACCATGATCTTCATAGTC